>NC_041816.1:6851083-7151499 GCF_900964775.1 Scleropages formosus | reverse complement strand
ATCCAACTTCACTATGTGTCTCGACAGTGTGGGTTCGAAACCCACCGCTGCTCTTTTGATCAGGCCAGGGTACTTATCCTAAATTGGTGCAGTAAAAACATCCTGCTGTATACATCAGTGTAAGTGGTTTGGTGGTGTAAAACCTCACTCTGCTGATGAACCTGGAGTTAAGGGTCACACAGATAAATAAAAGATATAGATTTCTTTAGAAGACAAAGACTTAGTGTATTACTTACTGGGACTTGGGTGGGCTCTCTCTCTCTCTCTCTCCCCCCCCCCCCCCTCTTCCTCTCTCTCTGTATTTCACACTGAATGGTGGTGATCATGATTGCAGTAGCAATAGTATCCATGTCTTACCATCATTGCTGTAATTTGTTCTTATTCTCTTTGTCTTGATCTAAAAGTGCAGGAAGTTAATGGAAACTCTTTATTACTGTGCTTTTTAAAAGCACATTGAAGGTTTTGAGGGTTTTTTTAGTTAACAGTCAAACACTGAGTATCAGAGTTTGAGCCGAAACAGAAGCAAGAAATAGAAGTGAGTCATGAATAGCGAACACACAGATACACACACACTTTTCATCAGACTACGCTTTGCAGGTCACATGACCAGCACGGTGCTCTTGGCCCACAGGGCTGGTAAATGAGCACAACTTCACCGCCTTCCCTTTTCACATTCAGTCACGCTTCTTTTTTGGTACTAAAGCAAATTTCAGTTCTGTGCTCCTGTGTCCTGTTTTGAGGGCAGTGTCCTTGTGGAGGGTTTCTGTGCACCCCATGGCCCTTGTCCCACTCCTTGGTGTTGGGCCTCTTTCAGTCCAGGAAGCTCTGCCATTGGACCCTCAAACCATACCAGTGTCTTGTGCGGGGCTTTGAATTTTGTGCACCATCTCAAAATGTGAGACTTATGTGTTTCCTAAAGGCAGGAAACCACACGGACATCACAGTGACTCCAGCTGTTTCGCAGCAGTGGGAGAAATGGTCTGAAACAAGGATGTGGGTGTGTCTGTGTGTGTGTGAGAGAGAGGGAGAGGGAGAGAGAGAAAGATGCAAGTATTCCTAATAATTATGTTTTTTTTTTTGGGACAACATTTGGCGTGACTCTGCATATTGCTGACAATGAGTAAAGAAACATGGATTGTGAGGGACCCATTTTGAAATGGCTGTGTGTTTCCGGCTGTTGGGGGGTTCAAACGGTCTCACTATTAGGCTGAAATACCAGCACCGTGCTGGAGGTACTTCTACAAAGTCCTTCTGGAGTGAAAAGCTGTAGCTCCTTGTTGCTCTAAGAGCAAGAGGTGTGTGACCCAGTCCTCGGGAGTTTTCTCCCTCCGAGATAACGGCGCTTCCATGAAAAGCACCACTAGGGTCTGTGGAGAACGCTTGGAAGTGCATCACCGTTCCTGGGCTGTGGGTTCGAACATAAGTTCAAATCCAGCTCAGTGTGTGAAGTTTGCAACTACTCACTGTGTTCATGTGGGTTTCCTCCAAGTGCTCTGGTTTCCTCCCGCAGTCCAAAGATGTGTTTCAGGTTGTTTGTGTGTGTGTGTGTATGAGAGATACTGCTCTGCTGTATAGATGTGTGAATGACTGTTGGCAGTTCACGGTAGTGTTTCTAACACTGTAAATCACCACGGATAAAAGTGTCACACAAAATACTGACTATTAAGTACTATATGTGGCTGTGGAGGAAAGTGTCACTGTATGAATCAAGTTCAAGTTTATTGTCATAGGCACAAGTACCATGTACAAGAATTTCATGATACTTCTTGCTTCCCCACAGACTATGGACAAAGACAATAGAAATACTGCACAAACAAAACAATGACAGTGAGTAGTGCAACAGCAATAGCAATAAATAATGGTAACAGTAATAACAATAATACCAATAGCCAGCCAGGGAACTCAGAACATGAGAGTGAGAATGAGAATTCTTAAAGTGGCAGTGTAATTTACCAATGTGCTTGGGAGGAGCAGTCCAACTCTAGTTACTAAGGGTGGCGCATTGGTTAATGTTGTATACTCTTATAGCAGTGGGGTAAAAGCTGTTCCTGTACCTAGCAGTGCGGGTTCAAATAGACCTGAGCCGCTTTGCAGATGGCAGAGAAGGGAAAAGTGCCCGTGCGGGTGACTGTGATCTTCCATGATGCGCATCGTCTTTCTGAGGCAGCGTGTGGTGTAGGTGTCCTGGACTGCTGGTAGCTGTGTGCCGATGATTTCCTGAGCTGTTTTGACCACCCTCTGTAGGGCTTTCTTGTCCTGTATGGAGCAGCTGCCACCCCGGGATGTAATATACCCCGTGAGGACGGACTCCACAGCACACCTGTAGAAAGTGGTAAGGACTGTAGTGGACATCCTGGCTTTCTTAGACGCCTGAGGAAGTGGAGGCGTTGATGGGCCTTATTGATGTTTGATGCTGTGTGCTCAGTCCATGTGAGTTTGGCAGTGAGGGTGACCCCTAGGAATCTGAATCTGAAGCTGTCGACCCTCTCTACAACATCCCCTCCTATGTAGATGAATCAATTTATATTAATAAATTTATAGTACTAACTGCATATTAATGAATGTACGTTCACTCACAGGCAGAAATTGCGCTGTCTTAATGATAAAGAACAGTGGTTATTTTTACTTGTGTCAGCCTGTTCGCACGGCCGTCCCACTCAGTATGTGTGCTGGAATATTCAGGAGGCACCGCTGAGAGCCTCTAGAGCCCAGGCTCTGGAGAGGAATGGAGAGCAGTGGCTGAGCGCTGCTGTCCTTGTAAGGAGACGTGTGGCCCTCCTCAGGAGGAGTGTGTGGTTTGTTAATGCGCCCGGCGCTGTTTTTACAGAAGTGTGACTCTCATTCCACTGCCTTGTCTTCGCCATCCTCCCCCCTCCAGGTGCTGTCTTTCATCATTTTTGTATGCTTCGTGGCGTCCGTAGCGGCCGCCTTCGTCACAGCGCCCCTCATCGAGTTCCTCCTGGCGCTTTTCCTGCTCTTCGCCTACTCCACCAAGTTCAACGAGCGGTTCAAGGGCTTTCACTGGCCGTTGATGGTGAGCATCGCACTTACATTTACGTGTGCATTTATTCATTTAGCAGACACTTTTTTCCAAAGCGACGTACATTTCATAGAAAATACAATTTGTTCATTGCATTAGCAGAAAGAGACACTTGGATGCAGACGTGTGATTAAGTGCAGTTAGTTTGTTTCCACCATATGAACCAATGTTAATCACACGAGTAGCTGCGTAAAACTTTATTCAAATATCGATGATTCCTAATCACCTTCCTGATATTTTTTTAAAGAAATATTTACATTACACAAGTAGCAGCATGAAGGTTTATCTGTTGTTCAACAGGCATGATCTTAAAGTTCTAGTGCATATGAACATTTACACATTAGATCAACTTAGTACATCTTTGGCGAAGGGAATCTGGAAGAATTGAGTTTTAAGACCCTTTTTAAATGTGGACAGTAATTCAGCAGTTCTGAGTGAGAGGGGGAGGTCATTCCACCACAACAGAGCCAGAACCGAGAACCTTCGTCCTTTACGTTTTCTGCACAGGACCACCAAGCTGGCAGAAATAGATGAGCGAAGTGGTCTGGTTGGGGTGTAGCAGTTGATCAAGTCTTGTAAATAGCTGGGAGCAGTTCTATTGATACATTTGTAGGCCATAACCAGGGTCTTAAATTTGATCCGAGCAGCTATGGGAAGCCAGTGCAGAGAAAGGAGTAAAGGAGATACATGTGAATGTTTTGGCAAACGTTCGAATAAAATCGAGCACAACTCATGCAGCAGCATTCTCAGCTAGCTGCAGAGGTTTGATGGCAGTAACAGGAAGGCCAGATGAGAGCGTTGCAGTATCTGGACAGGATGTCACATGGCCTGGGCGAGTAGTTGCGCAGTCTGTTTTTAGATGCACTTCACACACACACACACACACACATACACACACACACGCACACACACACTTCACTTGTGAACAGCCAACGAGATGCACATACCCAGCTTTAGAAGATCATGTTCTCTGTTTCTTGATTTTCCAGGACTTCCTGCGTTGTGTCAGTGCCTCCATCATCTTCTTCATCATCTCCATAATCTCCGTCTCCAAGTACTCGGACGGGGCTTCCAAGGCTGGAGGAGTAAGTGTGACCTTTCTGACCCCCCCCCCAAGGCCACATCTTGTTTATGCTGTGAGAACCACAGTGGGTGAACTGTGCTTCACCTCACGCTCCTAAGAGTGTTGAGTCAGCACTCTGAGACCCAACAGACTGCAGTGCTGTAGGCGCTGTGAGCAGATGGTGGGTTACAGGTGAGGATCACAGCAGCACCGGTGTCATCAGCCCGGTGTCGTCTCTTCTCGCATATCCTTCCGTATCACATTGACCATCAGAGGCATCTCCCCTCACAGGTGTTTGGGTTCATAGCGACCATTGTTTTTGCGCTTGACTTCTACTTCATCTTCAATGACCTGGCCAACTTCCTCAAGGAAGGCGGGGGAACAGCCGAGGAGCCGCCAGCAGGTATATTTACTTTGTATTTATTCATTTATCTGATGCGTTTCTCCAAAGCAACTTAGTGTTAAACTATACACTGATTTACCTATGTATACAGCTGGGTCATTTTCACCAATTGTACCAATTTAGGGTAAGTACCTTAGTCAAGGGTTCAGAAGCAGGGGCTGGCAAACCAAGGACCCTAAGACTGCAAGGTGACACAGTAACTCTACCAATTATACAACCTGCTGCCCTCTCATAAAATCAGACAAGAGTGAGGAGAAAAGCAGCTGAAGAGCCTCCATCAGACAAAGGACAGGAAGCACACAAGCTATAAAACACCACAGAGCTTCTACTAGATGTGCTTCTAGGACAATTTTTATATCACACACACACACATTAATATACCTTAAATAAAAATTCACTGGTTTCTGCAACTAAAATTACTGAAACATTACTACACATGAAACTTTTAATTTAAACTGCATTGATGTTCATTTTCATGTGTAAAAGCAATATTTTGCTTTTCTGGAGAAAAGTGTCTCCTAAATAAACAAATGCAAACCTGTTTCACACATGTTAATTAAAGGAGACAGGAAATCACAGGTACATGTCAGTGAGCTCCGGGACACTTCCTGTAATCTGAATTATAGAGGTAGGTTTCACTCCTACAAGGGAGGTTGTGCAGCCCCTCTGCAGGATCCCCCAGGGTGTTTTCACTCTGCAACCAGCAAATAAAAGACCACATGGCTGAGCAGGTACATGACGTGAGCCATGCAAGCATGTGATCCATACCTGGAGAAGCGCGAGGAAGTCATCTCACCTTTTACTGTTGGCATATGGAATAATTTTGTACAGTTATTTACCTGTTGATGCAGTACAGTAATTTTTACTGTATCAGTGCTGGGTAAGTTCCTTGACTGAGGGTACTGCAGCAGGAGGTGGGATTCAAACCCAGGACCTTGATTCCAAGATGACTGTGCTGATGCTTACCCTCCTTGCTGCCCCAGCATTAAAGCACAGCCCTAGCTCTGTCATTATAAAGATTTGGCACAAGTGGTGTTGTTATGGAGGATCTAGGCCTAAAATGATCAGCCATGTAACAATCTGGATGAAATCATCTGCCAAATAATTGTCATTATTTACACTACTCCAGCTTTCACCAGGGTAAACAGATTGGAGAGTGCATAGATACTTCCGCATCTCTTATGTTTGGGTGTTTCCTCTGGATGAAGTACTTCCAATAATATGGAAATGATCTTCCTGCCAAGCATGATGTTTCCATGTCCTTCACCCCTTTCCCGGTTACATGTGTTTGGATAACATACGTGTAGAAAATAAACCTGGCCGCTTTCTCACGGACTCATGACTTTCATCGCTTTGAGATTGTGGGATTGGTGCTGAGGAAGTCCACCTGTTGTGTTTCTGTGACATATGCAACGGAACCCAGCCGAACAAACAAGGGCAGGAAATATGCACTAAAAGTTACCGTGTTATGTATTATAACACACTTCGAGTAATGCCTTTAGCAGCGACACAGTGAAGAAAGAGGACAGTGTGTTTGCAAACTTATTACTATGCAAAAATCTATTTCACTTATGCAAATGAAAGGCAAATTCCAAGGTTTATTAGACTTCAAGATCAAGATAAGGCAGATAAAATAATCATTTATACTTTCCTAAAACATTAAATAATTTTGTAAGGTGGCAGGTAGTGTCTTGATTCAAGCAACTGTCTTCCAATCTGAAGGTCCTGGGTTGGAATCCCACCTCCTGCTGTACTGAAGTTGATCAAGGTACTTACCCTGAATTGGTACAGTAAGAATATCCTGCTGTATAAGTGGGTAAATCATGGTATGTTGCCTCTTGCATTGTTCATTGCCATGAAGAAAGGCATCAGTAAATGAAAATATTAATTTACTGAAGAAGCTCATTATTCACAGAGAGGAGGGAGTGAAACTGACATTGTGCCAGTTTCAAGCCCTCGAACCGCTGCTCAGCCACAGCTGCTTTGTTCATTGGATTTCTGAATCTCCGCTGCTGTACATGACTTTAGACACAGCAAATATGAGTTACTGCTTGTCACACGGTCATGCAAACATCTTGCTGCGTCTCACACACAGATCTGCAGAGCTCTGCCTCTATGCATATTCATTCATTCATTCATTCGCTGCACTTTCCACAGCTGTCCTATAACACTTTTCAGTGTGTGTTGAGGTTCAGCAGATGGTTTGAGCTACTGCCTCTGAACTCAGGCTGTAGTCTCCCTAAATCAAGGTATTTACACCGAATGTATACCCTTCTGTATAAATGGGTAAATCAGTGTAAGTAGCATAACACTGTAAGGCACTTCCGAGAAAAGCATGAGCTCAATGAATAAATATAATGAATGTAATTGGAGGTGTAGATATTCCTCGGGGCTCCACTGGACTTCCTGTGCTGCTCTCTGAGACAGTCTTGTTTTTGCGTCACAGGCAACGACTCGGACTCGGACTCGGACTGAGCCGCGGCCCAAAGTGCTGATTGGGGTGGTCCAAGCAGCTGGCCTAAAAAATTGGTTTACACCACTGCTCCCGAAGGCTGAGAAATCTGCCACATAAAAAGAGTTTAAGAGCTTAAGGTTTCCCTGTTCTGTGTCACCAGTATTTCTTTTGTTTCACTTGTTCCTCCTAAGCTGTGAAGAACACAGTATTTTTGAGACTGTGCAGTGCTGGTGCTTATACTGCACTTGTACGGTGTTTAAAGTTCAGTATTGTCATATCTTGTTTAATGTGGGGAAAAGGGGACACACGCAACAGGACACTAACATTTATTTTTATATTCTTTTTTATATTCTCATTTGAAGAACAATAAGGTGAATAATGAGCCTTTGTTGTGGAAAGTGCCAAATAATGGAGCATTTGTTCCAGTTGTGTTCTTAAAAATGACTGACTAACTTTAAATGCAATATACCACAGAGGTCAGTAAGTTTAAATGTTTAAGCAGAAGGTTTAAAAATCTGGTTTGATATTTCATTGGTGGCTACAGTGACCAGTGGCCACAGGGATCACATTTCCAGCTGGATTTTGTTTTTCTTCACAAGATGTGCCTCACAATGCAGTTTCTCCACTTGGACCTTAATGCTTCATTGTGCTTATATGTGCTTGGAGATTAACTTTGTTTTACGTTTCAAAATTGCTTTTCCAAAATAAAAGACTTTTTTTTTTTTTTTTAAAAAAAAAAGGGCCCTTCAAGCTTGTAGTGAGGAACCGTGTGAGCTGCGTGCAATTCTAGAACAAAAAAGGTGGAACATACTGGTGTGAACCCAAAAAATGCTGAAAATCATAAAAAGCATCACTGCAAAGGGCACCTGGTGCCTGGACAGCCCAGCCTGACTGTCTGTCATGACAGGGATGAATATTGCAGTAAATATCAAAGAAAAATACAATATTTCATTAATATGCTGAAGATCACAAAATCAGAACAGTTTATTCTCATTGTGGACACACTTACATGGAATTATGCTAACACAAAATGTCAATATAATATAGGTGAATGGAGAGAAAAACACTCAATGAACAACTGAAATACACCCAGTAAGGAGGAGGAGGAAAAAATATATATTACAATGAAAATCCACTCTCATAGTGAGACTGCAGAAATGTTTCCTTGGACCTACAACATTGTATTAACTGTAACCGAGGCAGCAATGTTTTCACAAGTACAATTCAAATATATTAAAAATTGTGTTAATTTACATCTTTCAGTGGACTACATAACTGTCCTCATCAGGCATGTTGCATCACACACTCCTGGTACACAGAAATATTATTTTCTGCTGCCTGGGAGACTCTGTCATCAAATTTGTCATCCATTGTCTGGATGTACTGAGAAAAAGTTTTGACGTACAAAATAGCCACGTTACACATGTGACACATTTTGACAGTAAGAAAAATATTCACTGATTTAAAAATATATTTAACAGACTCGAGGAAACTACACACAATCACACTGGATAAGAAACAGCACTTCCTTATGGTTGCCAAGGTGACCTGTCATATTAGCCCCTCTACGTATTACAGGTACAATTTTCCTTGAACAAGGTAATTCCAGGAAAAATATGTGACTGAAAAATTACTTTTCAAAAACATTCTTGGTGAAAAATCAATTGTTCTGAAATGATGATTTTGGCTAAAAAAATAATGAATTTGCACAAGTTCTCTGCTCCACTAGACGTGTTTGACGAATTCCAGGTATGAGAGTCAGTTCCGTGTTGTTTACATATGCACTGACATAGAACATGAACAGAACAGGCGTGCTGGCACAGCAGGTTCAGCTAGTGCTGGCCGCATGGTAGGTCTGGGGTTCGAGCCCTGCTTGGGGTGCCTTGTGATGGACTGGCAGCCTGTACTAGGTGTGTCCCTTCCCCCTTTGGCCTTGCACCCTGTGTTGCCAGGTAAGGTTCCAGCTTCCAGCAATCCTGCTTGGGGCAAGTGGTTGTTGACAATGGCTGGATGGATAAAACATGAACACACATGATGGCAACAAAAGCTGAAGATAGAACTGTGGTGCTTGGCCTCTAGGTTCCTTAGCTGCACCACACACACAGAGGCTTCCCCACCATTCCTCTGGCATATAAACACACTGCTCTCCTGCAATAATTCAATTTAATTCTCTATCAGGTAGAACATGTGACATCAATTCTTTGTAATCACACACTCACACACTTTGCCATGAACTATATGAAAGAAAGGCTATGATTGTGATATCTCACAGTGAGCACTTGTAGAAGGGATGTTGCCTAGCACGGCCCCTAGATTCCTGGGGTGAGAAAAGGCAGCTGTGTGTGCCTCGTGTGGGCATGCTGGGTCTGTGAGCTCAGCCATTGCTCCAGTCATATATCCCATAATGTGGCCTCAGTCGGCCTGCAGGTTGCAAAAACACGTCCCATCGCAATGACTCATGTTTCCTAAGACCATGTTAGAGTTCACTTTACTATGTAAATACAAAAACCCCTGATTGATCCTCTACTTACAAGTCTTCAGATTTGCTTCCGTATAACAGAAAAAAAATGCGCAACACTCCACTGGCTACTTGTCTTTTCTTTCGACTTCTTGCGCTTGAGGAACGTTGCTTTAAAACCCTTCATTTGATGATTGTCTTAAACAGGGCTGAATGCAGGCTCTGCATACAGTACAATTATATTTATCCTATAGGTAAGTGGACAGTGCAACCACAGTAAAAAACTGTAAAATGTGTTGAGAAACACAGAAGACCTATGCAGGAGTGTGGAGCATCAGCCCTTACCAGTGGAACAGCACTCTTTGCTGTCACTATTCACCCTGGGCTTTAAATCCACAACCCAGGCTTGCAGCAAGCAAAATGGGACCTTGGGCTGAAAAAGCTGTCAGTGAAGATACATACACAGCAATACTGAGAACAAAGCTGTACACCTATATCACAGTGAACAAACCATGCCTTGCTCGTCTCAGTCGCTCTCAGAAAGAAGTCTGAGAGGAAGAAGTCGAAGATTACCGGAGATAAAAGACGAGGAGTGTGGATGAACACGGTTGGGAACACAGACATTCTAGAGGACGGGCTTCTAATTAATATGCAGAATTTCCAGCCAATAAAGAGGGTCTGTGGGAAAAGAGGTGTGTCCATGTTGGACTATGCTCCTCCTAGAGGAGCTGGACAGGACAAAGTGGGACGGGGGGTGGGAAAGGAGCGCATGAGTCTCTGGTTTAACACACCATCTTCTTGAGGAGGGCAGGGTGGTGTGGGCAGGGTGTGGATCAATGCAACTCGGGCCGTGCCTCCATTTCGCCGTGGGACGTGGTGCGGGCGCGCGTGTATTCACTGCTCTGGCCCGGGCCGGGCTGCGCCTCCCCGCCGCGCCACCGCCTGAATGCCAGGAGCGTGTTGAAGGAGTACACAGCAGTGGCCAGGAAGCCAAATACCTATGCATAACGGAACACAGAGCAATCAATATCAACAATAAATGAAATATTATAATAATAATAAATTACTCGAAATAGCAACAAAAAAGGCTCAAAACAAGAAGCAGGATGAGATGAGGACTGAGGGCAACAGATAATTAAATATATATGGAAAGAGTCAATTATTCATTCATTATTCATAATCACTTGCTCTAACGCAGGGTCATTGTGTTTATGGGAATAATGTCATGTAAATAAAATATAAGGAGGAATTTTAATTACCTACTTCTCATGTAATAAAAAAATTATTTACTTATGCAAAGCTTCTCTGAAAATAACTTCACACAGTTTACAGTTTGTGTTTTGCCTGGTTATATGGCATATATGATTATATGGCTGGTTATATTCACTTCTGGCAGTGAAAGGGTCCAAGTCCAGGCCCTTAACCACTGCAGGTTCTATAGCAACTTGTGTATTTCCACTAGCCTGGAGGGGATGGTTTATGCTGTAACTGATGGTGACACAGTAATCGCTCAGGACACGCTTAGTGACACAGTTGCCCAGCAGCACTGTGACTACGGGAGCTGCTCATCAATAGATACACGTATAACATTTCAAATGTTTAAAAATATATTTTCATGCACATGCAAATTTATGACATAAAATGGGAAAAAAAACATTATCAAACAGCAAACCTGATCCCTATCCCCTTCAAAAAAGGGGTTATTTCATTAAATCCAGCCTCCACCCACCCCCTGAGAGTCTCAGACCACAGTTAATGGCCACATCAGATGTTTCAGTGTTTCTTCCTGCTGTGAACAGATGCATCACAGAGCAACAGTGCAGAAAAACACAGCTACAGGTCTGTTTGAGCCATTTGCCCCCCCCAATAAAACCATCCCAACCGCCCCATCAGTTCACTGCACTGCGTTGCACTTGGGGGCAATGCTGGGGTTCTGTCTGTGTGTGTGTGTGTGTGTGTGTGTGTGTGAGAGATTGAACTAGTATATCAGCCAAGCGAAGCCTCTGTACTCCATCCACAATTTTGTTACATTAGATGACATGTATTAATTTTTCAGACACCTTCCTGCACAGTGGCTCACAGGTGATGACACACAAACACAGCAAGTGCATTACAGTTAGAAGGAATTAAGAACAAGGGGGCACAGAAATGAGAAGTGTGTTGCTTTTTGTAGCTGTGGGGTGCAGAGAGACAGGGACCCACCGGAGTGTCCAAGGGGACTGTTGTGTAAAGCGCACATTAGAAATTTGGGATGGGAACATACAACCTAATACAGCACTAATAGGACAGTAAATACTGGCATTTTACCACTACCTGTATGGTACATGACTCCTGCATCCTCCATGAGCTCACACTTTGTGACCCATACACACACACACACACACACACACACACACACACACACACACACACAAACACATACTTCCCATACTGCATTTTTTGTTTTCTTTCTGTAAAGTTCACTCAAACCACATTATTCATTTATCTGACACTTTTCTCCAAAGCAGCTTAGAACATTTAGCAACTTACCTTGATTTACCCATTTTTACAGTTGGGTGACTTTTACTGTATACTTCAGGGTAAGCATCTTGCTCATGGGCACTACAGCAGGAGGTGAGATTTGAACCAGGATCAGGTTCCAGCCACCCCCAGTGAAACTAGAGAAGCGAAACAGCATGCAGTTTGCCCACTATTGGATCAGTACTCTCAGTATCCAGTAGGCGGCAATCTTTGCTCTGTGGAGGTAGCCTGCAACAGAGCCTGGGCTGAACGCCAC
This sequence comes from Scleropages formosus, assembly GCF_900964775.1. Lineage (NCBI taxonomy): Eukaryota > Metazoa > Chordata > Actinopteri > Osteoglossiformes > Osteoglossidae > Scleropages > Scleropages formosus. The sequence continues at coordinate 7,139,304 of NC_041816.1, read as the reverse complement.
ATGAAACAATTACAGCATCAGAAGGACTATTATGTTTTTTATACTTACTCCACCAAACAAAATTATATAAATATATCATAAAGATGGTATGGTTTGAGTCCTACCTATCAGGTAGATCCTACCAAGGGGTCTGGCAGGGCTCCCATTCATCTCCTCAGCCTCTCTCAACTGCAGGGCTCAGTACTGGGCCCCCTACTCTACGAAACGCACACCTCTTCCCTCGGCCTCCCACAGATTCTTCTACCACTGCTATGCCATGATATCCAGCTGTTCCTCTCATTTCCACTTGGAGCATCAGACATTTCCTGAGTGCCTGTCTGTCAGACATCTCTGTATGGATGTCTGATCACATCCTACAACTCAACTTCTCCAAAACAGAGATCCTTCACCTCTGAACTGGTCCGTCTACCTGTCATAAACTCTCCGTCAAACTGGACAACTCGTTCATTTCACCTACCCCATTGGCTAAGAGTCTGGGGATAATGACAGAAACAAGTTTATCTTTCTCTCAGCACATTGAAGCCACAACCCGGTCCTTCAGCTACATCCTGCAAACATCGGCAGAATCCGGCCCTTTGTTACTGCAAACTGCATTCAAATCTCTCCTTCTGCTGATGTGAAGCACTCATTGTGTTTTTCTCTGAGATCTACGTCACTTTGGAGAAAAGGGTCCACAAAATGAGTAAATGTAAATGTAGATATAATATTATTAGACATATACAGGGATTAAATATATTTATACATTATTATTATGTGATGCCTTCATCCTTCCAGCCAGCAGGTGGCATAGCAGTTAAGGTATTGGACCAAAAAAGGAGGTTTGGCACCATTTAAAGGAAATTGCTGTTATACCTCTGGCATGATAAAAACTCTAGTACATTTATCACATTTTCAGTGATAAGCTCAAGGGAGGGTGAAGGCTCCACTCACCGCTGCAGTGATCTCCCTTCCAGATTGATGGTTCAGCGCAACTAGCACAATGGAAGCCAGGAGGAAGAAGAAAGTGGTGGCTGCTGTGTTGACCAGGTCCTGCCAGGTGTGTGAGAGAGAGGGAGAGAATGACAGTCAGGTAGAGTGAAACTGCCCTACAGCTGGTCAGGGTTTGGTATGTGAGGAATTGTCAATTTTTTACCCCTTGGTGACTGATTGGTGGGAGGGAGTCAAGGTGAAGGCCAAGACCTTCACCATCAACTATTGTATCTGACGTGCTGCTTTGCGACATCAGGATATCAGCTCGCTTGAGAAGGAACTCCAGAGGATTTATTCTTGCCGCAATAACAGAGGGACCTTCGATTATGATAGGGCCGTGGAAATGAAGGCTATTTTGAGGCGGCTGCACGAGTGGCAGGCCAAAGCCTTTCCGTTTGGCACCAGAGTTAAGGAGGTAGAGGAGAATGAGAAGTGTTCCTCCTACTTTTTTTTTTAACTAGGTGAAGGACTTGAAACATCAGAGAGGATTTACCTCTCTCCAGAACCAGCAGGATGAGCCCTTCACCGACACCGCCCAGATGTTGGAGGTTGCATCCTGTTTCTATGGAAATCTTTTCAAAGTCAGGGAAACCAACTCAGTAACAGAAAGGAGCTTTTTAGAGAATTTAATGTCGCGAGTCCTCAAGGACACCCTTGGCGGCTTAGAGAGCCCCGTCACTTTGTTCAAGCAGTCGGAGATGCTTGGTAAAATGAATCGTCGCAAGGTTCCTGGCCTAGACGGTTTACCGGTAGAATTTTATTCCATGTTGTGGGACGTCTTGGGGCCGCTTTTTTTGCGCGTTGTCAAGGAGGTGCTGGACAGGGGCATGCTTACTAAGAGTATGAGGACAGGGGTGCTCTCCTTGTTGTACAAGAAAGGTGATAAAGCCGATCTTGCCAATTGGAGACCCTTCACGAAGCTTTGCGTTGACGCAAAGATCATCACAAAGGTCCTGACCGAGTGCCTGAAGAAGGTAATGGCCAACCTGGTTCATCGTGACCAGACGAGCGGAGCCCAGATGTTCTGAGCTCTGGAATTTGCACCTGGTCCAGGATGCGATCACCTGGGCAGAGGATCCGAAAGGTCCCCCTTGCTCTGGACTGTTTGGACCATGAGAATGTGTTTGACCAAATAGATCTCCACTTCCTGTTTAAAACCCTGCTCAGTCAGGTGCTTGCCCTGGTTCAGGCATTCGGGCGTGCCTCGGGCGTGCCTCAGGCGTGGCACTGAACCTTGGCAAGTCTCTTATCAAGTTCTTTGGCAGCTGGAAAAACAGAGGGGACTGCATCTGTGGTTTTTCTTAATGCGACGGTCCTCTCAAGGTGTTGGGTGTCAACTTTCTTTTAGAAGGTGCAGTCAGGGTCAATTGGGAAGAATGCTTGACCAAAGCCAGATGGAAAATTGGTTTGTGGAGGACCAGTTCCCTCTCCTTGATAGGGAAAACGCTGGTGCTGAAGGTGAACGTCCTGCCTACGTTGCTCTACCTTGCACAGGTGTACCCCTTGCCACGCACGATGCGGAGAGGCCTTACAAAAGACGTTTTCAATCTTGTCTTGGGGGGCACGTACAAGTATGTGAGGAGGGAGGTCATGTACCTTCTGAAGAACGAGGGAGGGATGTGCCCGACATTCCTCTTAAACTGGATTGTCTCTTCCTCTCCCAGTTATGTAAACGTCTAGCAGTTCCAATCGAGCATCTCCACCAGTACTTTGTACATCTTTGGTTGGCCCTTCTGATGCGCCAGTTGGTGAAGTCCTGGTCCAACACCGGGTCGAACACTGAGACACGGCTTGCTCATTACAGCCATGCTGTAAAGTGGAGTAAGACCACGGCGGCCGGGGTCCAGGCAGAAATCCTCCTTAAGCACAGGGCTTTGTATAAGCCCATAGTCGAGAGGAGAGGAACTCAAGTTCTTCTGGGGCTCGAGGAGGGCATGTGTACTAGGATTCAGCTGAAGGAGCTTGACCACCATCTGCAAAATTTGAACTGGCATTGTCTACAAAGTAAGTTGCTGGTCAAAGTGGTCCTGTACAAGCACAAACTGACCAGCCACCCATTCTACCCGTGACTCCACTGCAGTGAGAGCAAAACTCTCATGCAAGTCTTTTGGAACTGTGGACAGGTACAGGAGGTCTGGCGTTTCGTGACCCGCATCTGGAGGAAGATCAGTCCGCAGATGGTATTGCTGTCTGACAAAGTCTTGAGGGAATGGAACCCTGGTGCTCAGAAGGCAGCAGCTGCCTGGACGTAGCTGGTGATCAGCGTTGCCAAGCAAAAGTTTTGGAATGCAAAAACTGAGCTGGTCCAGACAGCGGTAGACTTGGGTGTCCAGGGTGTGTATTGTAAAATCCAGGCCGACCTAACGTTTAGGATGGAGAAGGATGTCATGCAATGGGGTTACTTAGAAGCCAAAGAGAGGTGGAAGGGCCTCTTTTGGCTATAACTCCATAGGTTTGTGGCAGATCCTCCACCCTTGGATAAGTAACACATGTCTTTTCGTACTTGCAAAATACCGCAACCCCTATCTTTGGTGAATTTAAGTGTTGTGTTCTGTGGCGTCCCGCCCTGGGTGTGTCCCCTCCCCCCTCCAGCCTTGCTCCCTCTGTTGCTGGGTTAGGCTCTGGTTCGCCGTGACCCCACTCAGGACAAGCGGTTTCAGACAGTGCGTGGGTGTGAGATTTTTAAGTACTTATTTACTGAATAAAGACTTTAATTGCCAGAAATGAACGGAAAAATTTTTACCTTTCGAGATGGACAGTGTGTGGAACCAGACACCTTTGGTGGTCTGGTAATCCATTATGATCCATTAGAAAAATGTAATTGTGGGTAATCTGACTCTCACTCCAAGCCTAAAGTCAAGAGATGTTATTGGTCACCTATTCCTATGTGTTCATTGAACTATTATTAATAACCAATACATGCTCACAGTGGTCCAGAGCACACCCTGGAAACACAGGGCAAGCAACAGGGAACACCCTGAATGGGATGCCAGTCAATCTCACACACACAACCACTAAGGGAAATTTATAGACACCTGCTCAGCTGAAACACGTCTCTGGACTGCATGAGTAAACCAGAGGACCTGGAGGAAACTCACTTGGGGAGAACACGTAAACTCCACAGAGACTGAGCCACATTTGAATCCGTTTCCAAACTGACGGCCCCTCAGAGCTGTACATTGTTTTGAAGAAAAGTGTATTATGCATTAATGTAAACTTAAATGCAGTGAGGGTGTAGACTGCATGGTCATGCGGTGTTTATGAGGCAAGTATGTCTGGGGAGTGGGGTTAGAAGGCACACTGTACCGTACAGAGCGATCCCCCAGCCCCATCCCACTATCCCCACTGTGCTCTGGTGGGAAGCTGTGCCACAGCCTCGCTAATCTTCTCTCTTGCTTCCACCAAAATGTAATAATGTCTGGAATTAAAACTGCAGGGGAGGGAAAACAAAGAAGCTTCACAAGGAGCTCCAGAAAAGGAGGCAATCCAGTCCATAACCCTTCCATTTTCACATTTTTTAGAAAATACCCCACGGTCCCCCAACCCAAAACACTTCAGCCCAAATCCTCAAGAGCACCTGGTCATGCTGTCCTCTCCCTGGCATGTTCAGGTCCTTCAAAACATAGGCTCCACCCACTCGCACCATAGTCAGCCCACGGAGAGCGAGACACAAGGACACGCTGTAACACATCATAGCGGGGAACAGTGGGATGTAGGAGCAGGGAGGGCCAGATGGCGGGGCAGCGGAACTAATTGTCCAGTTGCCCAGGGATCAAGAACAGAATCCCCAGAAACACAGATGAGAGCTGTGCTTGTCCCTTGGGACCAACATGTGATGGACCCATCATGTGACTCATATGACCGTGCGTCCACAGGACTCTGTGGCTATGTCAGAGGGAGGAAGGGGGCATCCTACAGCACTGGGAGGAAGTCCTTACTACAAACATAATTATTATTATTAATATTATTATTATATACTGTTTATTAGAGTGGGTTAAATAATTAGCTATTTACAAAGGTTCTGATATTACACACATAATTTACCAAGTGATGTAACTGGCCAGTTCCATTAGTCAGAGTACTGTGTGTGTGCGTGTGTGAATCCTTAAAGGATATGTACTATATTACGATTTCTTCATCCATCCATTAACCACTCATCCACTACAGGATGACAGTGATCCAGAGCCTATCCAAGGAGCACTGGGTGTGAGGCAGGGTATTCCCCGGCCAGGATGCCTGTATATCACATAGTAATCACACACACACACTGGCCGAAACCACTTGTCCTGAGCGGGGTCACGGCAAACTGGAGCCTAACCTGGCAACACAGGGCACAGGGCTGGATGGGGAGGGGACACACAAGGGATGGGACACCAGTCCGTGGCAAGGCACCCCAAGCAGGACTCGAACCCCAGACCCACCAGAGAGCAGGACCCAGCCAAACCCACTGCACCCCCCCAAAGCACAGGAGGAGTTAGGCACCAGTCTCAGCCACCTTTTACTCATGCATTAAACTGCTTAGTGTCCTTAATGCATGTGCTTGGTGCACTAATTAAAAGGGCAGAGACTGCCACATGCAGAGCTCATTAACATGCGGAGCTCTTCCCAGTGGCAGCCAGTCCTTACCAATCAATATAGAGGATTACTAATTAGAGTGTTTGTATCATCTCTCCTGAAGGGGCAAGACAAATTAACTGCACTAAATCTAACTATGACGCCGCAGGGAATCGTTGAAACAGCAGCCCAAACAGCTGCTCTATCTTAATTATTCATTTCTTTAAAAACCCAGCTGCTTTTGGCAACACATCTAGGATTTTAGAGAAAAAAAAAACACTCAAAAGCTAAAACAAAACAAAATTAATGTAAAAAGACTCAGATAACACATTCAGGAGGGTTGTAACAACCTCACTGACATTTTGGAAGAAAAAGGGTATTTGCATATTTAGCACCTCTTTCTGCATGTGTGCTTCTGCAATGGGGGGGGTGCAGGCGAGGTCTCCAACGTTCTCAGGGTCATGAATATAAGGATCAAAGAGAAATGACTTAAAGGGGCAAACTGAGTAGTGAAAAGAAGGGACAATTTTCCCCAGATCCATCCACACACCCACACACACATATACTTGTTGGGGCCTAGAAGACTTTTTCATACAAGACCCCTGACTGCACATCTATTTTAGCCAATCCAAGGGCACCCACCAGGCCATATAGGAGGTTAGCTTCCCACCAGCTGAGGCTTAGAAATCTGTTCTCCTGTTCCTTTCTTGTTGTTGATCTCAAGGAGATGTGGGCGGTCCTCCGGGAACACAGTTACAAGGACCCGGACCTATTTTCGGCTGCTTCTTTCCAAGCGTCGTTCGACCCGTACCAGTGATGCTATTTCTGCTCTTTGGAAGACACAGCATCCTGCAGTCTATCACAAACCTACTCAGATGAGCCCTGGATCCACATACAACGACACCATCTACCCGACCACTGTGTGGCCTCAGGTTCCACCTGGAAGGGCTACAGACACAAAAGACACCTAGCAGCTGACCCTGGATCAGTTTGTGCATATATGTAATGTTGATGAAGAGCTGGGAGTGGGAGGGAATGGTTGTCCTAAACCACCCAATGGAAGTAAGCATTTCATGAAATATTTCTCTTACAGGTACACAAGAGGCTGTATCCAAGGACTCAAACCAACAAAATGAATGTTTTAAACCTTTTTTTCTGAACTGCTGTATCACCTACTTCATGTTTACCTGGAAACGGGTGACGTTTACTGAAAGTGAAGGCAATGAAGAGGCTTCCTGAAAGACTGCACTTTTAAACAGGTCGACTGAGGTGTAAAAAGGTATTTTTAGTTTAAAAGTAGTTTTGGTAAACCTCCCACTCCCCCACTTTTGCAGAAAGTAAAGTCCCAATTAGATAAAAAAAAAAATAAAAGCCCACGAATGGAAACCGGCCTAGCATTAGCAACTGCCTCCAGAACCAGCAAATAACTCATCATAGTTCTGTAGCGGGTTCAAGCATCTGAACCCTACCCCAGTCGCACCCCAGAACACCGAGCACCAAAAATTGAAAATAAACAAATGCCAACTGTTTAAACAAGACATCATCTGCTTCAAGAGCTTCAAAGGAAAGATCCGGAATAAACAAGAACAGAGCCAAGTGGAGGTCAAGGAGCAGATCTTGAGTGTGTGGCAAATGTGCGCCAGTCTGTCTCAAGGTCTTATAAACTGTGACCAAAGCAGCCAAGCAAGTTCACATGGAAAATATATGGTTGAATCCCAGGACACACTCTTTTGGGTTTTAGGAATTAAACTTTATGAGGAGTCTCATATAATATCCCAACTTCAGCTTTAGTGGCATTTCTTTGCATTTGCGAGGACCAAATTTGGGTTTCGCTCTAAGGCTACGTGGTCTTCTACTCAGTTATAGTTTGGTTCGCAGTCTTCATCAGCCCTCGTTTGCAAGTTTCACCTGCTACGATCTCAGTGACGATGGCCCCATTTGGACAGTCCAAATCATGACCACTTGTCCACTAAGCGGTGCCCGCGATGTGACGAGTCCGAGGTTCAAGTCCTGCTTGGGGTGTCTTGCAATGGGCTGGTGTCCCGTCCAGGGTGTATCAGCCTTGCAGCCATTGTCTCCGGGCTAGGCTCCAGCTCACCGCAGCCCCACTCAGGACAAGTGATTATTGAAACTGGTCAGTTGGTTGTTTGTCCACTGAGTGCAAATCAATTGACCTTGTTTTCATTGATTTCTTTTTTCTTTAGTCCTCCATTTTTTAATATTGAAGATTGAAGTGAAATTGAGCACCATTTGTATGTGCATTTGTTTGTGAGCATTTCTCAAGTGTATGACACATAATCACTATGAAAGAGCTGAATAAGTGCAGGTAGACAGACATACAGTAATAATAATAATAATAAGCCATATAGTGTTATAGAGTAATTAATGAAGGGAAACTGCCTTTTATGTTATAACTAATGATACACACATACACACATTTCCAGAACCGCTTGTCCCATGCAGGGTCACAGGGAACCGGAGGGGGAGAGGACACAGGGCGTAAGGCCGGAGGGGGAGGGAACACACCCAGGACGGGATGCCCGTCCGTCGCAAGGCACCCCAAGCAGGACTCGAACCCCAGACCCCCCGGAGAAGAGGACTGTGGTCCAACCCACTGCGCCACCGCACCCCCGGTTAACTAATGATAATTATGTGCATTTTATTATGACCTGGTGATAATTTTGCATTTTTGAGGCTCAGGAACACAAATATTTTTGCCATTGAAACTTTATGAGAATTCACCTCATGTAGGGTTTTTCAGGGACAAATTACCTCCATAACACCACGGTACACTGTATTGTTTCCTACTGTAGTTGAACCTAAGCTAGTTTGTTGAACTCAGTCTGACAACTCATATTCTGGCCCTTCACTGGTGTTGGGGGATTTCTGTCCACAGGCATCTAAACTGCGTTTCTCTGGGCTCTCAATGAGATAGGACCGTGGCGGGAGACACGTCATTCCCATACATCTTCTACAAAGTAAGGCATCTTGTTCATAGGAAATCCGTCTGTGCTGAAACAGCAGAAATTCTTGGACTCCTCTGGCTCTTTCCACTGCCCCGACGTGGTCGTTTTTCCAAAAGCTGCATGCCGCATGCTGGTATTGCAGCGTTCTGGAACAATCCACAGCTGTGCAATGCAAGTTTCCACTCCAGTTACATAACACAAGTCAGTGGGTTTGGCACTCATATCAGTATTTTACTATCAATAATGTCGCCCCAGGCACCACGGTGGTGCAGCAGGTAGCACTAGTGCTTCACAGCTCCTCGGCTGTGGGTTTGAATTCAGCCTAGTCTGTGTGGAGTTTCTATCTTCTCCCTCTGTCTGTGTGGTTTTCCTCCAGTGGCTCTGGTTTCCTCCCACCATGCAAAGGGATGTGCACTAGGTAAACTGGCAACTCCAATGCTTCCAGGTTACGTTCTAAACTATCATGACCCCACACTGGACAAGCACTCATTGACAATGGATCCATGGATGAGGTTGCCTGGGGCAGACTGGGGTCAGAGTCAGTATTCTGCAGGTTAGCAGTAATTGTTTGTATAAATTATTGGTGGGGGGAGCTGAAGTTGAAATGACAGTGATTCACAGATAAAGTGGTGCTTGAAAGTATGTGAACCCTTCGTACCTTTTAGTTTTACCACAAAAGAGATATTTAATGAGAATCAGTCTTTGTTATGACACAATAGGTACGTAGTGACCAATTCCATATGTTGGTTTAGAGGAACTCATGTGTAGTAGGAGTTGCACAGACTAGTCGACTTTACTGCTCTGCGATGATACTTCAAGCTCGACGTCGACTAGTCGCTGATCACGTGATTGACACAAACAACTTGGGCACATCCGAGAAGACAGCAGGTGAGGAGCCTGGTGGGTCATTGCAGTAAACCAGCAGCGGTTCACAAGTGTCTGGAAATACTTCACTAAAGATGAAGCCTGTGCTACTGTCACTTGCAAGAGATGCAAGTCCGTCCTAAAGTACAACAAAAGTACAAGTGCAGTGCACACTCATCTGAAAAGGCATTCGCTAACACTAGCAGAGGAATGATACAAATCGGTCCGTGGACATTGCCTTCGTTGTTTTTTGATTAGAAACTGAAAAACAAAATGCGAATTACAATGCCTTCATTTGTTTTCTGTTTAAGAATGAAAAACATTATGAATTAACACAGAAAAATGAGAAAACATTGTTTGAGCACACACAAAAAGAAAAAGGACTTTATTTTCTCTTTTAGTTTAATCATAGAAAGTGTGGCGACCAAAAATCTCACAATACCAAATATTGTGGCGTGTAGCGCCATGGGTTTGGATGGGGTGAAGAAGGATGCACAGGCAGCGTTTATTGCGAACGTTTTATTAGAACACAGGCACACAGTGAAATAATGCTCTTGGTCCGAGGACCCCCTTTCCTCAAAGACCTGCGCCTCAAGCCAGCCTTCCCAGCTGCTTAGCGCCCCCAGGCTTTTTTTCCCCCACTGCCACACACGGTCACCCTTATTTACACACACACACACACACACACACACACACACACACACACACACACACACACACACACACACACACACACACTTTCAGAACCGCTTGTCCCATACGGGGTCGCGGGGAACCGGAGCCTAACCCGGCAACACAGGGCGTAAGGCCGGAAGGGGAGGGGACACACCCAGGACGGGACGCCAGTCCGTCGCAAGGCACCCCAAGCGGGACTCGAACCCCAGACCCACCGGACAGCAGGACTGCGGTCCAACCCACTGCGCCACCGCACCCCCTAACCCTTATTTACATTTACGTTTATTAATTGAGCAGACGCTTTTCTCCAAAACGACGACGTACATCCCAGCAAAAAATACAATTTATGCACCACATTAAGAGAAAGAGACATGGCTGTATACGTGCGATTCCCCCAGTAAACCTAGTTTGTTACTTTCCAATTACTACATTTTCCACGGAATTCCCGCCAGTGGTTGAACACTATTTACAATTTACCCAGAATCCAAACATTTACAACAGAGCCCTTTCCCACCCAAACTCTTGGTAACGGGTTGTTACAATATGATGAACGCCCTAAACTGTGCAATATTTCCAATCTAACGGCACGGTGGCACAGCGAGTAATGCTATAGTCTCACAGTGTTACCCTCCAAGACCGTTATGATCCATCCGTATAGATCCATACATTGTGTGGACTTTGCATGTTTTCTCTGGGTCTGTGTGGATTTCCTCCCACAGTCCAAAGACAAGCTGTTCAGGTTCACCCATGGCATGTCAGTGACAGAGTGTGTTCCACTGATGTATGGATGAGTGGCCCCTTGTAAGTAGTGTCTAGCAGTGTAAGTCACCGTGGTGAATAAGGTGTGTGAGTTGTAACACAGAGTTCACTGGAAGTCGCTTCTGGAGAAAAGCATCTGCTGAAAAAATAAACATGAATGTCTAACACACACACACAGTCAGAACCGCTTGTCCCATACAGGGTCACGGGGAACTGGAGCCTACCCGGTAACACAGGGCGCAAGGCCGGAGGGGGAGGGAACACACCCAGGACGGGACGCCAGTCCGTCGCAAGGCACCCCAAGCGGGACTCAAACCCCAGACCCACCGGAAAGCAGGACCGTGGTCCAACCCACTGCGCCACCGCACCCCCTGTAAATGTCTAACAAGAAGTCTCAAATCCGTAGACTTCCACGGTTAGAGTCAACTGACTAGAGGTTTTGCTCTTCTAGATTAAACCGCGTATGGGATGTTGGTTCCAACGTTTCACTTCTCTTGCTGGAAACATCGTCAGGGTATGACCACATCTTGTAGAGGTTAAATGTGGAATGGCGTGTTTGACGAGGGTGGGTGTATTTATGGGCGGGAATGGCCATAGCGGGTGGTCCTAATAGGCGGTGCCCCCGCTGTGTTTTCCCTTTGTGCCGTTTCATTCGTATTACAGGACAGCTCGCTGAACTGAGTTTTAATGAGAGGCAGTCGGGTTGTCGTTGGACCGGGGCGAAGACGCGAGAGAAGTGGTGTCCAGTCTTAATAGTCTGAAGCCCTCTTCCCAATTGAAATTGTGGGGGTGCTTCTCTATCTCGATTGCCTCCCTCACTATGAGGCTCCTGTACGCGGGAGGAAGTGCGAGCACTGTAGTCTCCTCAAAGTGGATTTCATGACCGGTTTGTAGTGAATGTTCGGCCACTGCTGAGTCAATGTTATTGTTCCTTGTGGCTCTTATGTGTTCTTGGAGACGTGTAGAGATAAGTCGACCTGTCTGCCCGATGTATGTTATTTCACAGCTGCAGAGCATTCGGTACACGCCGCTGGTCTTCAATGGCAGGTAATCTAACTGTGTCGAGTAGTCTTTGTGTAGTAGAACCGGTGGTGAAAGTGGTTTTGATGCCGTGCTTTATGAGTAGTTTGTTTATTTTGTCGGTGGTGCCTTTTACGTATGCGAGGTAGGCAATCCTGGCTGGTTCGGTCGTTGTATGTTTCGCATTATCTGAAGTTTTTTTGGTTTTCGTGCCGGCGAATGCATGATTTGATTGCGCTCATAACCGTTCGCTGAGAGCGCTTTCAGAAGTGTCCATTTTCCCTCCTTCCAGGAACCTTCATCGCTCAGTCGGATGCCTCTTGTGATCAAGGTGTTCACGACTGCCTTCTTCTGAGCCAGGTGGTGGTGGTGGCAGGCTGCGTGGAGGTACCGGTTTGTATGGGTCGGTTTACGATAAGGCTTGCGGCTCAGGCTGCCGTCACTCCTCCTCGTCACCAGAACATCTAGAAGGGGAGGTTGCCGTTCTCCTCTTTCTCCATCGTGAACTGGATGTTGGTATGTCTTGAGTTCATGTGTTCTAAAAAAAAAAAAAAAATAAATAAAAATCCTCCAAGGCAGTCGCTCCATGTCTCCAAATCAGGTAGATGTCGTCGACGTATCTCCACCAGCAGAGGGGTTTTTGTGCACCTGATTGGAAGCAGAGATCCGCGAGTGCGGCTAAGTCCTCTAGCAGTTTTCCTTGTATTAGGGAAACCGTGTCTTTAATGGTTTTCTAATCCAGAAGAACAAAACCTCCAGTCTAACAAGAAGCCTCACCGGGACGTAATGTGAGCTTCAAAGGCGGTCTTTTCTTCGGAAAAAATGTCCACTCTGGAGCCATTTGCGCAAACGATAAATAACATAGAAACTAGAGCAACATGATTCAGAGATCGCAGAAAATCTAGTACAACATGACATTGGTGCTGCACGGGGTTGTTCAATGAGTGTCCGAAGATTTTGTGCGCAGCACAACATTGTAAGGAGAGGACACTATCTTTCAGCTTTGGAAAAGCACCTAGTGATCCATTAACTTACGATCAATAACTCAGAGCGAAACCACCATGTTCCATGAAGCCACTGATGGATTACGCGCCGTTTCAGTTGGTTACATGCTGGTTCTTCAATAAAATACCACGAAGTATTAAGATTTTATATTCATATTCTATATAATACTGACCATTCCTACAGGGTTCACATACTTTCTATCAACACTGCATGACTATTTTATTGCAGACATTTTTAAACCTGGATGTTGTAAACCCTCGGTATGCTAGTTTTATTGTAGCTGAGCTTTTAATTATTTTAACTTAATTATATTCATTATGGGATGCTTTCCTTGTTGACCAAACATTAACCAAGGACACACTGTTTTTTATGTTAAATACAGTTGTCAATAATGGAATATGTGTAATACTGACATTCTTATTTTTGCTCATAAAATAATTAGTACATTGTTATTACTTCAAATACACAATTACAGCAATGATTATATTCTTAATTAAAGGACTGATTAACCCTTTTATGGTTAGTTCAGGTTTTGATCTGTTTTGCTAAACATGTCTATGCAATCCTCATTTTATGTACAATATTTTGTTTTTACACATAACCCACACACTACTGTAAATGCACACCGAGTCCTTATGCAAGAGGTTTGACATAATTGAAGTCCTGCTCTTCCGCCAAATCTCAGAAAACTGACCCATGCAGGGCTTAGCTACAAAAAAACCAGCAAACACAAGGGGGCACCATAGCACCAGGGTCTCAGGGTCAGAGGTCACTGTTGGGGAGGGTGGCAGCAGTTACAGGGGCAGCGGCGGCACACACCGTGAGGGACCAGTTGACGTGTGGCACCTTGGCTTGTAGGTTAAGACTGAAGGTCAGCAGGAGGACACCGGTGACTACGAAGGCACAGCAGCTGACAAATTCAAAGAAGTAGACCCCCCCACAGGGCAGGCACAGCATGATGGTCTCTATGCAGATGAAGGCGATGAGGGAGAGCACCTGGAGGCAGAAAGACAGAAGGTGGAGCACAGCCTTTGTCAACCAAACACACCCCACAGAGCTGCCTTAAGCACTCAACTCACCCACAAGAGCCATCTGGAGCACCCAGAGAACACACACACACACACACACACACACACACACACACAAACACACACACACTGACTGCTTGTCCCAAGTGGGGTCATGGCAAGCCGAAGCCTAACCCAGCAACACAGGGCGAAAGGCTGGAGGGGACACATCTAGGACGGGACACCAGTCCGACGCAAGGCACCCCAAACGGGACTTGAACCCCAGACCCACCAGAGAGCAGGCACAGGCTAAGCTTGGTGCACTACCGTGCCCCTGACCCAGAGGAAAGTCGTGCTCATATGTACCAATTCCATTCAACAACGTGTAAATTTCATGCACTGACAGCTTCTCCTACAGCACAAGAAGGTAGTTTCTCCGAGCTGCTCAAGACAATCATGCCAGACCACAGCAGCTCAGACCATGGATAGTGTCAGCCCGGGCTTGTTGGGAATCTGATTATTTAATCAATTGGAGGGGAGCCTTGGACACAGACAAACAGACAGACAGGATGTAAAGCATTCCAAGGTCTGCATGCTATTTAGGTACTGTTGTGCTATTTAGGAGGATAATGAAGATACTACAGCAGGGGGCATAATAGTTAGAGCCTTCTATTTGAAGAACCCAGGTTCCAATCCCACTTCCTGTTGTAGTACCCTTGATCAAGGTACTTAGTCTATTGGCACAATAAAACTTGGTAAATCACTGTAAGCAGGTCAGTGAGGAAATGTAACACTGTAAGCGAAGTTGGAGGAAAGTGACAGACAAGTAAAGGTTAATAATAATATGTATGTATGTATGTTTCACCAAAGCAGAACTATTCTCCACTTTGAGAACTGAATGAAAGTACCCAGTTGAGAGCTATTCCCACTTCTTTAATTCACCTCAACATTTTACATTTTAGGCCTCAAGGTGGATGGCTTAAGTAACAGCAAACCCTTAACTATTATAAACGAATACATACATACCTACATAGATGTTGGGTCATTTCATCAGAGCGATGCAGGTGCACCCGCTTATTCAACGATTGTGGAATTTTTTGAAGGCTTTAGGAGGGCTTTTGGCCACCAGTAGTGGGCGGTTATTACACATAGGTCCCGCAGGCAGGCGGAAATTATATGCGATAATATCAATTTCCTCGCTCTTGTCAAAGGTGAGCTGCCCCTGTTTGCGATGCAAACGAGACAAGTTTTCTGCGACAGCACGCGTCTCCCATGGCGACAGCACCCTGACCTGCAGACGCCAAGCTTCTCCTTCAGCCTGCAGTTAAAGCAGCCGGCCTTTCATCCCTTTCGCCCCATAAAAAATTAAAAATTATCCAACATGCAAAGTAAATGCTAACTTTTTATCTCTGCAGAGGAATAACTGGTAGAGCAGGTAGTTTCCAGTGAAACCGGTATCACCCTGAGAGCCTGCTTTTACCCTCTGTCTGCTGCCATGTGAAGAGTGGCCTTACAGAACTGAACACCCTCTAAAGTGCAGCACCTTAACAATGAGGTCACAGAGGAACTGATAGCACTGGTCAAAAGTTAGGGCACCCTGGGCTACACTTGTGTGGGACAAACTGGGCAGAGGAGTCAAAGTAAAGCAGCACACAGGTGTCCTGTATCTCTGGGACACACTACAGAAGAGTAGGGAGGACGTAGAACCTCATTTAGCCCTGGAAAGTGGTACACTGGCTCCTTGTTCGAGCTACGAATATTCAAAGGCACAAATCTAAGTAGTGGTTACAGCTACTGCCTTTGGACCCAAAGGTTGCAGGTTCAATGCCCACCTCCAGCTCTAGTACTCTTGAACAAGGTACTTACCCTAAATTGCACCCGTAAAATTACCCAGCTGTCTAAATGGGTATATAATTGCAACCTTTACAGTGTAAGTCACTTTGGAGAAAAAGGTCAGCTAAATGAATAAATGTAAACCTTTTCCTATTTTTATGTTTTCAGTTGCATTTTTTGCACTTACAGAAATGCATTGCTCAACAATGGGGATACGTTCTGAGAAATGTGTCGTTGGGTGATTTTGTCGTGCAAACATTATAGAGTGTACCTATACAAACCTAGATGGTATAGCTTTAATGCGATCAAAAAGACACTGTAAACATGAGATTTATGATGCTGCTGCCAGCGTAACAGCATACTGTTTTACAGAAAACTTTTTTCTATAAGTAGAGAGTACACAGTAAAATAATAAAAGTACACTATAGTAAATACATAAACCAGTAACATAGGTATTTATCATTACCAAGAATTGTGTACTGTACATAACTGTATGTGCTTTATTTTTATACGACTGGCAGCACAGTAGATTTACAGCAGCACCACCACAAACATGTGAGTAACACATTGCACTACGACGTTACGATGGCTACAATGTTGCTAGTCGATAAGAATTTTTCAGCTCCATTATAATCTTATGCGACCGCCATCGTATATGCACTCAATCATTAAGCGGCGCATGACTGTACCTATATTCTCTTTGCTGTGGAGTGGAAACTTCCTGTACGTACACCGCCAGCCGATAGGTGTCAGTAAAAAGCACCCAAAGAGTGACCGTGGGACCGCCTTCATTCAACTCTGTTCCACAGTGTTTACAGCCCACATCTGCTGTTCCTCAGTATCAGTTATCAATAACAAGACAAAGATAGGTTTACATGTGCATGCTTATGGGATGAATGGATTGAGAATCAGCTCTGAACAGGTTTTTGGAGACAACATTTTTCTCCAATCATTTAAAATGTCATTTTAATATATAACAGTACTCCATAAAATTAAGTTTTACTGGTTTTGACAGACTTTTAGCCTGCAAATAAATGAAGGCTCGTGTGTATTAATATTTCATTCACTGTGTGGTAAAAGTGTAAGTCACCTTGGTGGATAAGGTGCGTGGGCTGATAACACTACATAGAGTTTATCAAAAGTTGATTTGGAGAAAAGTGTCCGTTAAATAAATAGATGTAAAAGTGTTTTGGATCCACTTACGAACATTATGCTCATCCGGTGAGGATGCACTACATTTCTACAAAAACAAAATGTGCCTAAAAAATATGTCTTTAAGAATAGAGAGAGAGAGACAAGCAGGCAGCACCCACTCACATCAGGAAACCCCCAGGACAGAGCGGTTTGTCTGTCTGTCTGTATGTAAAGAGGAAGTACTTCCAGAAAAGAAGTTAATGGTGCACACAGGGGGCCATTAGCAGGAACAAAAGGCACTTTTAGAAGGCCTCGTAACCCAGTTCTTAATAAACCGTCAGAATTAGAGAGTTGCCCAGTTAACATTCCCGCAACCTGCTGTTCCTGCGGCCGCCCCTCCCCCACCCCTCCGTTGTAGTGAGCGCTGAACGTGACCATTCACGGCCTGCGATGGGCCACACTGCAGAGTAACTGCAAGCGAGGTGTGGTTTTACTCTTCCGTTTGTCAAATCTGAGCCTGTCCGTGTCCTCCCCTGGGGCTGTCGCAGGGGGCATGCTGGGTTGCCGCCTAGGTAACGATCCAGCATGGTGACCCAACCCTCCCCAAATGGATCAGGTTGCCTGTAAACAGCTTACGGGGGTCCTCTGGGAGAACTGCCCTCCACCTGCTGCCTCTTTGTTCCACACACCTTGGGAGGGGGTACAATCATGAGTGGGCGTGGCCAGACAAAGCACATTGCACTGCTAAGCAAATTACAGAACTGGCTGCAGATCCTGTATTTCCACCCTGACGCACTGAACCGCAGAGGTGGACCCAGAGACTCATGGGAACAACAAGATCAAAAGTTGTTGAAGTTATGGCGATCCTGATCAAGGAACTTACCCTGATTGATAAAGTAAAAACTACCCTACTGTACAAAAGGGTAAATGAGTGTAAGGGTAACATTGCAAGTCACTTTGAAGAAATGTGCCGGATGGATGAAAAACCCTCCTGCTGGACCCTGAGGTTGCAGGAAGCTCTGACACCATTTCCCACTGCAGACGTGTGTAACACTTCACACACACCTGCTCATGTGTGTTATATGAGTTCTCTGCGATCACACTGGCCTCTTTTCATACAAAGTACACTGCTGTGCAGCACATGTGCACGACCTTATGGGGCCACAGCTCAAGGTGAACTTTCGTACTGAGCTGTAAGTCAAGAAGGGGACAGGAGTGCGGCGATGCATTAACCATCCAGTGAGAACCAGAACACATCCGCAGGTGGATGACAGGGTTGGTCAGATGCCCCAACACTGACGTCTTCCTGCTTGCAGTGTAAACACAGCACATCCTGAGCAAAGGAAACGCCAAGAGCTAAGCTGTGTCACAGGAGAGTCCCGTTCACACCGCAGCATGCAGGGTGTCACATTCCACACGCAATAGGGCAGAAACTGGGCGGAGCAGCAGTTAAGAAGCTGGACTTCAAACCAGAAGGTTGTTGGCTACAGTTCTTTCTATTCTCCCCCAACCTCAGTTCCATTGACACCGGAATATTAGTCACCGCTTGTCCATTGTAGGGTCACGGTGGTGCAGAGACTATCCTGGAAACACATGGTGTGAAGCAGGGTTCACCCTGGTCAGGAGGTCTCTCTCTCATTATATATATATATATATATATATATATATATATATATATATATATATATATAAGGGCAGCTTAGAGTTCCTAGTCCACCTGAAAGCCTTCACTTTGGATTGTGGGGGGAAACTCACGAGAACATGGGGAGAGCATGCAAACTCCACACAAACTGTGAGGGATTCGAACCAGACCCAAAAGACACAGGTTCAGACCCAGGGACTGAAAACGCACATGTTTTGTTCTTGCCGTCACACGGGAAATAATTAGCTACAACGGACACAGTAAAACTATGTCCAGCGGGGTGCTGGATAATGCAGCCCAGACATGTGACCTTTTTAACAGCAAACGCTTTAAATAAACGTGTTTCAGAATGAGTCCTTTGCAATCCTCGTTTTTTTTATTCTGCTCATTATCAGCAATACGCAGCATCACACAGACTGTTTTCGATGTCACAACAAACAGAATTGCTAGGAGTAACTCATCTCTCTCTCACACACACACACACACACACACACACACACACTCGGGTTCTAGACCTGCTCTGCCTGCTTCCTGCTGCACCACTGTGCTGCTTCCCTTTAACCAGCTTTGCTTTTAAAAAAAAAAAAAAAAAAAAAAAGACCAATGTAAAGGTGGACACAGTGTCAACATCATGGGTGACCCTCATACCGTAAATAACGGCAAACCAGCTTCCTTCTCAGCATGATGACCAAACTGCTGGCAACCAAAAACATATTAAGAGTGACTTTTTTTACACTTTATTTCAGGAATATTTACATATTTAGCTGACACTTTTCTCTAAATCAACTTGTAGTGCTAAGCTACTTAGCCATTTATACAGTTGGGTAATTTTTTCCTCTATCAGGTAAGTAGTTTGACCAAGAGTAAAGCAGCAGAACGTGGGATTCGAACCCACATCCTTCAAGAGGAAGGCATTAGCTATAACCACTATGCCACCTGCTGCTCTTGTTCAACATTGATCTTTGCCATGTGCTCCAGAAGCTACTCACAGGTCTCAAAGCCTCTACCTCCCAGATGACCAGAACCGCTGGGAGTTTGTCATTCACACAGTTACGTGACCACTGAATGGAGGGAGCAAAACAGAGGGCTGAGCTGCTCAGTTTTCTACTCCCTGTGCCATTTTTATAAGCAGAAAGACACGACAGTTGTTTGTCCCTGCGCGGAGTCAAGACCCATCGGACCAGTTTGGGAGAGCCGCTTCCCAAAGGGCCAGACTTTATCCGAGCGCATTCCTGCAAAGGCTTCCTGTTTTTTCCTTTTCAGAACATCTGGTTTAGGTGCAAACCCCAAGTCTGCAGAGAAAACACCATTCGGTGCACTGTGGTCATGAATTCTGCACATAAGTCCAACCACAAGTCTAAAAAGTGTGTGTATTGGGCTCAAATATCAGCGATCAGACTGGCGGGGTCAGACCAAGCCCCTCGACACCACAACCTTATTAACGTGAACCAAGAGATGTCAAAGTCAAATGGGAAAGTGAGAAAACTCCGGAATGTAGCGTCTTTGGGCAAGGAGTCAGAGGAAATAGGCCACTGGACAGAAGAACTTGTACCTGGGGCTGGAAAGTAAAAGTAAACTTGATGAAACATAGTCCGTCGTCCCTCCACAAAATACCACATTCCTCAGATTTCTGCACTCTGGCTAGTAGGAAATCGCATTCCCATCGCAGATTCTATCTATTAAACTGGGGAGAAGCTCCACAGCCCCTCCCCTTCAGCTCGATGGAATGGGGTCAGTCAGGCCAAGTGGCACCAAATGGGCACTGATCACTGACTGCATGCCAGAAGGGGCTGCTAGGTATTTCCCTGGGATATTTACTGGGGTTTTACACCTTTTGCTGTATTACGCTTACTGTGGAAATTCATATCTAACCTTCATGAAAGGAGTTTATGAGGTTCTGTGTCTTAAGGAGTGTCTCAGTGACAATGTGCAGCTTTTCATGTAGAGTGTGAAAAAAATTTTGCAGTTATAAGTCGAGCCATTTGTTATATCTAATTTTGATCGGGCAGTAGGCAGTGTAACTGGTGGAACTGTCACCTGCTGTAGTACCTTTGACCAAGGTAGTTACCCTGAGCTGACAGTAAAAATGGCCATATCCATTTATACAGCAAGGTATTGTATTTCCTTGGACAAAGAAGGGACATAGAGGAAAACAATAACGACAGACTGTAATTCACTGATGTTTAAACTTGTGTTTGTTCTTGCACAAAGTTAATCAGTCAACAGTTAGTATCAGAAAAATTTATACTCGGTTTAGTATTGCCTTTATTTGACCCAAGAGCAACTTCTGAAAAATTCATTGTGCAGCATATAAGGAAGCAGCTGTTATCAATTTATTAATGTTATTAGTGTAGCCTTCTGCCAACATTTATAGCACAGGCAGGAAATTAATTAATTGGTAAATGTTTATCTCGGCATAAGCAGAAGCATGAAAACAATCATGATTACTTTTCAGCAGCGCAGAAAATGACCAAACACACAGAAGCGCAGCGCAGCGCAGAACAGCACGCGCACACGCGCACACACACACACACACACACACACACACACCCTGACTAGAAATGTTGTTTTTTTTTTTTTTTTTTTTTTGGGGGGGTCCTTGAGCTCAGTGTCTCACTAAAAAGGTATTGTTCTATTGTGTGATTTTTTTTTTTTTTTTGAGCTCGTTGTTGTTATTATTAATATTAGTACCACAGAGCGAGAACAAGCATTCCACGGAGGCCCCGCAGCGAGCGCGCGAGGTGACGTCACTTACCACCTCGAGCACTTTCAACACGCCGAAGCTGGAGCGCAGGTACGCCAAATCGCAGCGCACGCCCCCCAGCACGCGCCGCGCGCGGACGGGCTCAGTCGTGGGCTGGTAGGGGCTGCCGGCCCCCGACATCATGGATGTGTTGGAGGCCTCGCCGTCGAAGCCGTCCGCGTCCTCGGAGCTCCTCATGCTCGCGCAGTTCAACAGGACGGAGCGTGTGCCTGTCCGTCCGTGTGTGCGTTCCACTTCAGTGCCCCACGGTGCCACGAATTCTTCCCACTCGAATCAGCTCATGGCACGTGCTCTGGAGTGCAGCATCACTCCGATTCGCAGCAGCAGAGCCCTCGCGGTGGTCGCGGGTGATGGTCCACGGACCCCCCCCCCCCCGAGTCCTCAACGCGGTTCTGCAGACACTTCTTACCCGCTGTGAAAGTCCGCCGCTCCTCGGATCCGATCGCTACTAGTATGAAAATAAAACCACGAGCTCCCTATGAATGGCTGTATGTTCGTTTCCAGCGACGCCACATGCGCACCCGTGTGAACCTCGGCGAGTCTCTCTTCTCCGGTTCGAGCGCAAAGTGCTGTTTTATCGGCAGATGTGTAGGTTCCGCCCCTCAGGGGGCGGGGGGAGCGGGGTGGGCGGAGCTACACCTAAGAGCTCAGCCGTGGCCGCTTTTGTGGCCGCTGAAACGTCCTAAAACACTTACTAGGCACTGGTTACCAGCCAGGTCGGCGTTGGAGAAGCAGTGCTTCTGTCCCGTCCTTTCTATCCCACACAGGTGAGGGCTGATGAGGAATATAAAGGTACATGACTCACCCCACTCCCAACTCTAAAAGCAGGACTTTATTGATGAAAGGAGCTGCTGTAGAGAAAGTGAGGGTGAACTGCACCTGAGCCTGTTCAACAGGTTGGCAGCAAAAATGGGCAACATTTTTTAGCAGCTTTTATGTTTTCCATATTTAACTTGGGAAAAGGGGCACAGTTACAGATTTGCAGAGAGCTCCACCGCTGCAGGTTGTGCGTGTGTGGTCACCAAACAGCTTTGTACCTGTTACTGTTTAAAAACAATGACCTGAATATAGAATAGATGTCAGACATGCTCCTTCCCCATGAGACTGTGTGCAGCTCGGTGAAGCAGGTGATCATGGGTAATGGGTCTCCTGGGGGGGGGTCTCAGCTATAAGGACAAAGAAAAGCTGAGATCTACTGCTCCTGGACCCCCAAGGCTAGATTTTACTCCATGTGAGCGCCTAATAAGGTTACACTGGATACAGTAAATGACTGAATTCACAGGCTACTGCTCATCACCTCTTTTCATAGAAGTTTATGAAAGGCTTTAGGGTTTGAATTTAAAAATGTGAGGAAAACAAAAGCTCTTTAGACTAAATTTATGTACATTATTAAAAAAAATTAATCACACCCATTACAGGGTCCTGGTGGTCTGGAACCTATCAAGGAAGAAAAGGCCATGTGGCATGTACACCATTGACAGGATGCCCATCTGTCAGAGCACTCACACATGCAAACACATACAGAATACAACTTAGATGCACCAGTTCACTTGAAATGTCTCTGTGGTCTATGGGAAGAAACCTGAGCGCCCAGAGGAGACAAAACACAAACTCCATACAGAGTGAGTAGGATCTGAACTAATTTCTGACTACACAGCCTGCTGTACTGCCACCCACGGTCAGACAGAATGGGATCTTCATCACCACCCCAAACACAGGAAGACTTCACACACACATTTCTAAGCCAAGGAGACAGAGCACTGGGGTCTGGACTCATTTTTATTGAAGCCAAGACTGATAAGACAGGTTTCCTTATCACTGACCAGCACTAAGAGCATCATGTCACAGCTGCAGTATTGCATAGGAGCACAGCGTCACCGTCGGAGCCCACAGGTATGTCGAGGACGAGTCCGTGACCCCAGAGCACAAAATAAAAACCATTAAATCCCGCATAAGTATTTTTCTCCTGTGTCTATAAGACTAAATGCATCTCTTTAAGCTTAAATGGCAGAGTGCAGCCAATGGCAATAAGGTAAACATTTTATCAGAACGGCATCATATCAGAACTAAAAAGTGCAAATTGGTCTGAGCAGCACCACAAGTCTTTTTACCTCTTGCCAGTTAAACTTCTACGCTGGTCAGATCCATCTAGGTCCTGCACTTTGCACCGTGACATCGGGCTGCAGTTAAAAGAGATGCTTACAACGGTGCCCTTGAACATATCACATGGTTGCCATGTTGGATCTAAAGACGTCCCATTATTAGAAGAGAGGTTTTGAGGCACAGCGTCTTTTTACAGCAGGCAAAGCGGTGCAGAGTTGTGCAGTTCACTCAGTGGTAGTCAGGCAGTGGCATGAAGTGGTGACAAAAAAAGAAAACACAACAAAAGAAGCTGAAAAGCTAGAAGAATATAAACAGTTTCAAATAACCCTAAGAGTATAGTGGGATAGGAGAAGATACAATTATATCTATTACCTGTACAGTAGTTAAAGTTGTGTAAAACAATGCTTTATAGGAATGCAAATTCAAAATAAACATTATCCTTCAAAATCTGAGCATGCTCCTAGCTCTTCGATTTTTTTTTTCCCCCCTGTGGCAATAAATAGATCAGAATAAATCAAACGCTGTCAGATGAGACATTTTGCGCAAGTTATACTGAGTGTCAGAGGTAAGTGCAACTTCTCTACACTTGCAGATCCAGACATTTCTTTTTGTACAGCAAATATTTTTATGGGACAAACTTAGGATCCTGCAGTTTTCCCTTAAAGAGCAGACTGACATGTAATGGAGTCATTCTGGGACTAGAGCTCAGTGCTCTAATTGCTGTTCAGCCTGCATGATGGCTGCCGTTGATTCAGGCAGATGACGAATTCTCTGCCCAAATGGTAGAGGGGTCAGTGGACAGAAAACGGTTCTGCCTCTTTGGTTCCACATCCCAGTTCGCTGCATTTTCCTTCTCCGCATCTTTCTTTTTTAAGAAGCACTTGGCAGCTTTTTCAAAACCCTGCAACATTTCGGGAAACCAGGCAAATCCGGCAGCAGCCGAATCTCCAACTGAGCTCCCAAGAACAGAAGACACTCACTACAAGTCTGCAAGTATCAGTGAACAAATCTGTACATCCAAAAAAAAAAAAAAAAAAAATTCAGCAGGTCCTCATATTTTACATAAAGTGTACAAATAACAGTGGCATCTGAGGATATTAAGACACAAATACTGTCCAGCTACAGACTCCAAAGTCAGTCGAGGCTGCCAGCTTTCAGACTAAATGGGTGAGTAAAGGGAAGGAAGAGCCATCTAAAGCACAGTGCAGTAAACAGATCTCATCCTTATCCATCAAACCTTGTTGTCAGAATAAACATTTTAGTTACGGAAAGGCCAGATTGCTTAAGTGCCTTATATACAAGGGAATGTTTAATACTAAACACCACAGAGGATCACTGTTACTGTAACAGGAACACAACTGTCTAACAAATATACTATTACATTTTGTAAATTCACTTCCTTCAAGTATTCACCGCTCCTTTAGGATATTACCACAGACAAAAGCTGTGTCCTTTACCAGGACATGGATGATCGGAGAAATAAGTCTGATATATGAACGCATATTAAAAAGCTTTTTTTTCCCCCTCACTACTTAGGAAAAAGGCCAACTGCCCACTGCTCAGTCAAGCAACTGAATCTAGGCCACAGAAATGAGTGGAATTGCATTAGAACCATATGAAAAATATGCTAAATCTGCATTATTTTAGTTTTAAAAAACAATATTAAATAAAAATATATTAAATGTGAAACCAAGACAATGTGTAGAACTGAAATGCAGTGCATTCAATGCGGTACTTCTCTGAATTCTGACAGTACACTGAGACAGGCACTTGGAGTTATAGCAGTAAAACAAGATATTCCCTCTCCCACCAGCCCCTCCTAACCCCTCTGCAAAAAAGCAGCCTACTGCTACTAACAAACTTCAGTTTTAAACTTTTCTACCTCAAATTTCACTTCTTCTTCCAAAAATTACCGAAACAACTACATTCTATACAAGAAAGCAAGCACTTGCATTGTAATATTTTGGTGTTATTTACAAATATGCTTTAAATTGTTCAAATCTGCTACTTATTTGTCAGTTTTAGGCACACCGTATACTTACAAGCCATTTAACCAAAGTTCATCACATTAGTGTTATGACATAAATGGAGTTTAACATGAATTATACAGCAGCAAAAATCCAAGAACAGTTTAGTGAAGAAAAATAAACAGTTGTATATAAAGAGTTTAGGTGCTTTGAACTGCATTTACTTCATACTTCTATATTTGTGCCATATTTCAGGGTTTGAATGCAATCTGTCTGCATTTGTTCTCCCTCCTTTAGATCTGAAGGGAAGAAAGAAAGGGGGGGGGAAAAAAAAAAAAAAAAAAAAAAGCAGCTACCACTTTACCGTTACGAACGACAAAGAGGGAGGGTGGAAATATTCCCAAGCTAAACCGGACCTCAGAAGCCAGGGGGGTTTGGCCCCTTCCCAGGAAGTGAGTCTCTTACATAATCTGGCATGCTTTTTGCTTAAGAAAAGGGGGGAAAAAAGAAAAAAAAAAAAAGAATCAAGCCATGTCTTCATTTTCCTCCTCTAACTTCCTGCTCAACATTGCCCTTCCAGTCAAAGGAAAAAGTGGAGCTGACAGTTTGCCTCAGACAGACACCGACATCTGTGTGAGCGGCAGACATACGTTTGGGTTGGTTACATTTGGGTTTTCACTCATCCTTTCCTCTCGCGTGATTTTTGTTTGTCGGTGCGTCCAGTGGCTGATCTCGGAGGTGTGCACCGTGTGTTCATGGCTCATTCTCTGTTGGTGATGAGTTGCCCGTTGCCATGAAGTCCGGTTTTTGGGTCATTCTATCAAACTTCGCCTCAGTGTCAGTCAAACCCCGCTTCTGCCCTTGAAAAACAGACAAAAATAACAGTTTCATGTAGCTTTTTATAGGAAAGAAGAAAGACTCACTGTGGTCTGCTCACCTTATTTACATAGGTACATGTTCATATGGCTTTTTTTTGTTTTAAACAGTCCACTAGAACAAACTTCCAAGAACAGCAACAGAATATTTGACATCTGGACATCGGAGGCTGCAACGTTTTGCAGTGATCCTGACAATTAGCCAGACCAGCACGCGACAGGAATGTGAACGTCTCCATGGCTTGCTGGACATGCAGGAAAACGGGAACAGAGCCCTTTGCTCTGTGGAGACACTGCTGCTTCTGTGGGGAGTTAAATATTCCACCAGCTGGTCTGGTACAGATAATTTTCCATGAATTCCTCCACCCCTCGAGCGTCAAGAGCTGGACCCCTTCCCTGGCTTCTTGGGCAGACTAAGAGTACTCCCAAACTGGCTCACTCACACTCACTCTCCCCCTATCGCACACCTAGAGGCACTGTGGGTAAAACCTCCTGACAGTTGCCAACTCCAAGGACAACAGGAAGCGGTGAGCAGAGCATGCGGCCCAGGGGAGCTCGTACCTGCTTTCTTAGCTGGTCCCGCTATGGTTCCTCCACCTCCTCCTCCTCCTACTGCGGCACCAGGGCTCCCTGGGGAGCCTGTCTTCTTGCTCAGCAGGCTGTTGAAGAAGTTGGCCAGGACTCCCTCGTTTGCTGCTGCCCCTGAGAGTAAAAATAAGGTGTAGAGATGTTAGGAAGGGCTGCCCCTAAAGAGCAGTTTCGTTATGGTAGTGTTTCCAGGGCACAACAATGGAGAGGGATTCACCGGGGTGGGGGAGAGTGACACAGGCTAACACAGGCCAGGGTATTAATGCTGCCGGTCTATTGGGTCCGAAAAAGGACACCAACTCACTCCTTTTCACACTAAAGCAGCAGCACAGGCGCCGATAGCTCAGGGGATTATGTCAATAACTTCCTCAAGATGGCAGCGTCTGCACAATGCTTTACTGCACTCAAAGTCATATACAGGCTGAGCCCACGGCACATTTCTCTGTTTCAAGACATTTGGCGCCATCAGGGTAAAATGTTACAGATTAGGTAGAAAATTACAAGAGATCCTCCCTAATGTACTGGTCTTAGCTGCTGTTCCCATGCATGAAATTGACCAGTAAATTAACATGGTTTCTGTTTCCCCAAGCGATCAGCAGCTTCACCTTTCATGTTGGGGTCCGGTTTCTTGACCGCAGTCATGGGGGAGACGCTAGCCACGTTGGCCTGTCCAGGACGGGCAGCGGGTCGCGGAGAGCCGGTTCCAGTCCGTGCTGGAGACTCCTACCAAGAGGAACCCAAGGCATTCTCAGAACCTTTGCATGCTGGCAAGACATGCTCCTCAAGAATGCAGATGGAAAATTTATCAGCAGTAGGTTCCTAAGGATAATAAAAACTTCCAACAACAATTACAGCTGATCCCATGAGACTGATCCACAACAGAACCAAATGAAAAGAGCTCATCATCAAACACCAAAGCTCTGAACACTGTTTTTAGTTCATACATCTTTGAAGATTTGTGTCCACCAGCTCCAGCAATTCCACACTGATTTCATGTCTCCCAAGGGTGCGGTATGATATGTTGACCTTACACTTACCGTAGCTCTCGTTGGAGTAGCCGGCTGCTTCGCCAATAACGACTGATGTGAAAATAAGAGGAGAGAGAAGTCAGCAGACTGAAAAAGTACATTTACACTGGACCCTGTGTCTCTGTAAATCATCCTGGGGAAAAGTGCAGGTTAGGGACACACACAGACAGAGCCTGCTGTCAGAAACACAAAGTCATTGTTTTTTTCATGTCCTTATGGAGAAACTTGACTGGCTGTAAATGTTTTTTACAAAAGCAGATGACAACTGCAAAGTTTCCACGAGGGGGGGAGTTTCATGCAACGCAGGAAAACATGCAACGCCTAGGATAAACTCTTTGATAAGAGCTGCTGCATCAGAAGGACTGGTCCTCTTGCAGCTGTCCTGGGACAACCGATTAGGGAGCAGTTCAGAGCCTCAGACCGCACTGTGCCATAGCCAGGATGAAGAGATCTTTCCCTTCAGTGAGCAGAAAAAAACTCAGCCATCACTCAAAGGATGCAGAAGAGCATAGGCTCAGACACCCAGGAAGAGTTGCTGAACTGTTTTCAAACCTACTAAAGTGCTATATAACTGCAAACTACACTGTTGTCTGTGATGTCTGGCAAACCAGGACTTTGTGAGATCAGAATACTTTTGACAAGGCTATTTATTGTAAATGATCTGTATCATAACTTCCCACTAAGTACATAAACTCTCGTAATCAATCTACAAATTGCAAGGCAACACATTTAGATTTATCCAATTAGCTGGTGCTTTTCTCCAAAGTGATAGTCATTTACTCATTTATATAGCTTGGGAATTTTTAATGTATCATTTACATTTATTTATTTAGCAGACACTTTTCTCCAAGGTGACTTCCAGTGAACTCTATGTAGTGTTATCAGCCCACAAACCTTAGTCACCAAGGTGACTTACACTGCTAGATACACTACTTACAAAGGGTCACTCATCCATACATCAATGGAACACACACTCTCTGTCATCACACACAACAGGGGAACCTGAACAGCATGTGTGTGACTGCAGGAGGAAACCCACACAGACACGAGGAGAACACACAAACTCCACACAGACTAAGCGGAGACCAAACCCATGTCCTCTCGCATCACCCAGGTGCTGTGAGAGAGCAGCGCTACTTGCTGTTCCACCGTGCCGCCCCATTATAATTTCAGAGAAAGTACCTGGACCAAGGCTACTATAGCAGGAGGTGAGATTCATGTGAACAACCTCCTATGCTCTACTCACCTGCTGCTTCATGAGGAACACCTGTTCATCCTCCGCAATCACCTCCTTATCAGCAACCAGCTGTGTGTGTACAAAGGGAGAAAGACAATGTGAGGACGTGCGTTCGTGTGAAAGAGCGAGAGAAAGCAGATGAGCAGCACCACAGCTCAATGTTCGCACCCATTTGCTTCTCTACCTTTCTCACTGGAGGTTTCACGATGAAGTCCTCAAACAGGTCCTCGACTTTGACGGTTGTGAAATTCTCATGCAAAATGGCAATCTTCTTGTCGTTGTCCCAACCTGCTGGACTGTAGTGAACAGGAGACATTTTCCCCCACGTATCTCATTATTGATTCATTTACCCAAAACTTTTGTCTAAAGCAACTTCCTTCAGCATACAGGCCTCATACTGGTACTTAAAGCGATCTACCCATTTAGTGTCAATAATATACTCACATTAAGTCCCCTCTGACATTTACTGTTTACAATAAAAGTATATTACATAAATGTAATCATTAATATAATCATTATATTTATGCAATACATAATCAGTAGGTACCATAGTTAGAGCTGTCAAGTGAGAGGGGAAAGCTCTTAACTATGGTACACCTGCTGACTCCTATTTACTATTTAAGTGTGAGATTCGATAATGTAAAAAGGAAACAAACTGAACGATTAGACTTCTGAATATTAAATATTATTCAATGTGTTTGAAGGAAACACTCACATGAACACAGAATCCTTCTCAACCACTAAGGCTGGTGTGTTCAACTCAAACTCATACAGCTTGTGCACTATATACTTGTACAGGAGGTCCAGGTTCTTCTCCTCTTTGGCTGATGTATAAATCAACCCAGCACCATCTGCGCAGTGGGAGGCAGTGTTAAGGGAAATTCAGAAGCAGCACTTTGACCCTTGGTGGAAATCAGAGCGCACTGAGGTTTGAAAGAGTTTAGAGTGCAAGAGCAGAAGGATACACTGTAGACAGAAGCGTCTGATGTGGGACTGGATGAAGTCAAAGTGCTCCTCTCTGTAATCATGCTCCTTCTCCAGAATGCTTATGGCATCGCACTGGGGGAGAAAGAGGGAAACAACTGTTACCACTACATCGCAAAAAGAAAATTTATAAATTAAGACATCAAACTGCTCCTTCATGGGGGGAGGGGCAGGTGTGCCTAGCGAGACGAGACCAAAAAAAAAAATAAATAAATAATCGGCCAGTGACAACCACAGTGAGCAGGGGCCTCCTTACAGAGCAGCCCCATCCTCCGACTCAACACAAATGAATCTGTGATGCTTCCAGAATTAGCAGTAGGAACAACAAGAATAGCAGCAGCACACATTCTCCATCTAATGAGCATGAATAAGGAATGAAATCTATATACAGCAGCAACAAAGAGAAGCTGCGATCTCTAGAGCAGACACATTGTGAATCTGCTGCTTCCTTGCAAGTGCACAAGAGCCTCAGCACAGTACACAAAGTACACTTTTCTCACATCCATACTTAATTTGAGAGTATATAATTTATGAATTGACAAATTAACAATTAACCTCTTTCATACAAATTCAATCCATTTATCCAGATTACCTTAACTCTTAGGGTAGATACCATGAAAAAACAATTATAAAAAAATCTGTACAACAAATACACAGGAAATATGGAACAAATTCTAACAAACACCAGAACTAGATATGTGTTATAAATCACCAGACTGAAAAGAAAGTGTATCAGACCTGCTGGTAAATGAGCATGGGTTTTTCTGTGTTCCACTAAACACTCACTCAGTTTGTTAATCCGAAAGGTTCTGTGTGAAAAGGCCATTGAAGGCATCCCCATCAGAGGGGCATGTGATCATAGTGCGAAAGGCCACGTGACGTAAGTTTTATGTTCCCCAGGACTCTGCGGAGACACAATAATGAGCCGTTTTCACTGGCAGCCTGTGCTGCCGCTGAGGTGTGTGACTGAGGCCACCAGGAGGCAGGACTCTCACAAACCTGGGCTACAATGATTATCTAGTCTCACTTTAACCACAGCCTCTTAAGAGCTTGCTGCCTATACATATTAGGGTTGCACAGACTAGTCGACTTGTTGATTTGTCGACTTTACTGCTCTGTGATAACGCTTTAAGCTTGACGTTGACTAGTCGTTGATCAAGTGACTGACACTAACAACATGGACGCCTTCGAGAAGACAACAGGCGAGGAACCTGGTGGGTCATTGCAGTAAACCAGCAGCGGTTCATCAAGTGTGTGGAAATACGTCACTAAAGATGAAGCCTGTGCTACTGTCACTTGCAAAAGATGCAAGTCCGTCCTAAAGTACAACAAGAGTACAAGTGCAATGCACACTCATCTGAAAAGGCATCCGTCTTTGTATGTTGTGTTCATTTGTTTCTTGATTAGAAACTGAAAAACAAAATGCAAATTGTGATGCCTTCATTCGTTTTTTGTTTTAAAAATGAAAAACAAATTATGAATATAAACTAGCAGAAAATAAAAAGCAGTTATTCTAATTTTGTCTCTGAGCGCACACACACAAAGGAGAGAGGAGAAAAAAAAAAAACATTTTCTCTTTTAGTTTCATCATACAGAGTGTAGAAATCAAAATCTCACAATACATAATATGACGAATGCCCTAAAACGCACAATATTTCTAATCTAGTGGCATGGTGGCACAGCAAGTAACACTATGGTCTCACAGCACCTGAGTGGTGTGAGAGGACGCGAGTTTGATCCCCACTCAGTTTGCGTGGACTTTGCACGTTGTTTCCTCCCACAGTCCAACACATGCTGTTCAGGCTCACCCACAGTGTGAGTGACAGAGAGAGTGTGCTCCACTGATGTATGGATGAGTGAGACAGAGAGAAAGTCTGCTTCACTGTCAGGTGGCTGATTGTAAGTAGTGTATCTAGCAGTGC
The DNA here is from genome assembly GCF_900964775.1 of Scleropages formosus. Taxonomy (NCBI): domain Eukaryota; kingdom Metazoa; phylum Chordata; class Actinopteri; order Osteoglossiformes; family Osteoglossidae; genus Scleropages; species Scleropages formosus. Next base: position 7,107,408 of record NC_041816.1, on the reverse strand, counting down.
AAGTCAACTGGTGAGTAAGGTGTGTGGGCCGATTACACTACATAGAGTTCACTGGAAGTCACTTTGGATAAAAGCATATGCTAAATAAACAAACATCTAACACACTTTAGGGTAAGTACTTTGCTCAAGGGTACTACAGCAGAAAGCAGGACTCAGATCTGAGTTTGGTGATTACAAAGTGACTGTTCTACCACCACACCTACTGTTCTAGGTTCAGGCTAAGTACAATTCTCAAAACAGCAACAAATGCTTTTCTTGGATATGAACTCACAACCTTCAGATGGCAAGCTCAGCTCCTTCATCTGACAGTAGCCCTCGGGTAAGAGGGGGCTGACGCAGGGGTATCACTCACCTTTGTACACACCACCAGTACCGGAATGCCCAGGTTGTGTGTCAGCACGTTGTCTCCGAGCGGCAGCAGCGCCCCCTCATCCTCAGACCCACCCCCCCGTTTTTGAGGAGAGCCCTGAATGTCATCTTCAGGCTCTGTATACTCCTGGAAGTCTTTCACAACTGTGTCCAGGGGATGTGAAAAGGAGAGAAGCACAGGAAGACCAGCAGTGAGAACAATGGCTCAGGACATGAGTACCTATTATTAAGGGACAGCAGATGGTGTAGTGGTTAGACTGTAGCCTCTGAACCCACTTCCTGCTTTATTACCGGTATTCACGGTACTTACTCTGAATTGATACAGTAAATACTGTCCCATTGCAGAAATCACTACATGTGGCTTAACTCACTTTGGGGAAAAAAAATCATGAGAAAATAAATAAATATGAAATTATGATTTATTTAGCTGATGCTTTTCTCCAAAGTGAATTACAATGTTAAGCTACATATTTACAACGATTTCTCCATTTATACAGTTGGGTAACTATTACTCTATCAATTCAAGGTAAGTACCCTGATAAAGGGCACTACAGCAGGAGATGGGAGTCAAATCAAGGTCCTTCAAATCCAAGGGGACGGTTCTAAACACTAGCCCCTGCAGCAGCCAGGTACAACAGTAAGAGTGATAAGTAGCACACTTCCTTTCTGTAGTGCTGTCCCTGTTATCAATGCGTTAATTTATTGTTGCATATAGCACAACACTTATTGGATCAGAGCAGAACTTACTCACTGCTTGAGGAGGGGAAAAAAAGATTTATTGGCAAAACACATTCAGTCACATATCAGACAATCTTCTCCAGAGTGGCAGACCCAAGCAAATTTCATTTCCAGATTGTTAAATGGGACATACTGAAATGTGGAAAACTGCCAGATCTTCCAGTACCGAATGGAGTGTCTCAGAACTCAGTGTCATATAGGTGTCTTGCTCTCACAGTATGGCCCATGTACTGCCTCCAGAGTGAGGACGTGAAAGATGGTCTCAGAAGCAGGATGTCCATTCCAGACCAGACATCAGTAACAAATCTCACAGGAAACAACCCTATAAGGCACCCTTCTGCCCCATCACTGACTCCTCTCACCCTGACCAATTGAGCAGTTTCATTCTAGTAAACAGAAAAATCTCGAGAAACCGAAAGACATGATTAAAACGAAGTCTAAGGGGAGTTATTTCAAGAATTTCAACCCCTTTTACAAATTCTAAAGTTGCAGTATTTTATTGTATAGTTTACGCTGTATCACACCCTCTGTCTCCTGGATAGGTGCTGGACCTCTGCAACCCTGCACTGAACAAATAGTAACTGACAATGGATACATGGATAATACAGTAATGAAGACTACAAAGTGCAGCAGAAAGATGTGAAAGGATCAGTAGCATTAGTTTCCCTGTCCCATGCTGGAAAAGAGGTCCAAAAAGGACTCAAGAGATGAGAGAAGATGAGCTAGAACAACATGTCCGCAGAAACTTGTAATCCATCACTTTAAGCCCTCCCTGGCAGGGTTTTTATAATCAGGCTGAGTTGCTGATGACAGACAGTGGCACTTCTGATCCTCAGAGTACACAGTGAGTTTACAAAAGAGCTTAAACAGAAACAGGGTGCGGCCAAGAGAGCCACAGCGCAAAGGGAGACGGGTCAGCTAAACAAGGTGCGGAGGAGCCGGGACGGCAGAACTACCAGCAGTTTTTGGACGAGACCCTTTCCTGAGAGTGCCCACGCAAGACATTCTTCATTTTGATCTTAATTATGATCATTTTTTCCTTTGGATCTGCCATGATTAGTTCAAAGTTGGCATTCTGGATTAATGATGTCACATTTACTTTTATTCATCAAGCAGACACTTCTCACCAAAGCAGCATACAACTGCTTTTCAACAAAAGTGTATCAACAGCAGGTGAAGAGCTTTAGACCTAGATACAGGATTATCCAGACACAGTTTGTGTGTTTGACACCATCATGTTGCTGGTTCACATCCCTCAAGCGGCTGCCTGTAGAAGTGACATTCAAATAGCAAATACATAGATAATCATAACAGATGGTGCTGGACTCATTTATGTAGCTGTTAGGAGACAAGCAGCTCTGAAAGAAATGGGTGCGAGTCCCTTCTTCAATGCTAAGAGGAATTCTGCAGCTTTCTTTTGGGACATAAGGAGCTCACTCTACTTCAGAGCCAAAACAGAGTTGATGGGCTTTCAATTTTGGATCTCTCATGAGCAGGTTCATCCAATGGCCAGAAGGAGGAAACTATACATTTATTTCAGCATTTGCTGTGTCCTTCAGCATAGGAATAAAAAGACGTCATTGCAAAATACATACATGTATGTTTGTTCAACAAACTGAAAAGGACAAAAAAAAGCAAAGCCTGATGAGAAACTAAATGTCATCCCTCATCCTTTTCTACCAAGTTGCATAAAAGTACTCAAATCATATTTGCTTTGTGGCAGCAGGACCAGTGTCATCTCTATACTCCATTCTCCAGGCTTCCTTCTTCATTGGAAGCAGATGTGACAGTAACTTCAACAAAATAAGAAAAACACAGACAGTATGTCTGGAAATCCTGAAAGAGCTCACCACTTCTGTCAAGGACTTAGAAAAAGGCCAATTTGAGGAGGAACCCAAAAATATCAGTTAATCTCAGCAAGGGACATTTTTCAAACTAACGCCTTTAGGTTAGACCACTGTTGCGTCTGAGGTCTGAGCCCATACCATCTGCCCAATGTGGCCACCAGGCTCCCTGTGGCAAAGCCTGACCACAGTGTTTCCAGTGCCAGATGGGGGTGGGGGGGACAGCAAGGAGTCACGGGGAGCTCCTGGCTGACTTCATACAGAGGCGCTCCTACAGAGTGGGCAGAGATTTAACACATGGACAGTTTTACCAATGGTGAAAAGAGATCACCTGAATGATGTGCTCTCTGGTCACATTCAGCAGCTTGTGGGTCAGAGATGAGATCAGCTGTGATCCATACCTGTTAACTTTCACTTTTACACCTTCACCCACCCATCCATTATCATTAGTCATTTGTTTAGTGTAGGGTCACAGTAGTCCACAGCCTATCCCAAAACCATAGGATGCAATGCAGGGTACTCCCTGGATGGGACACCAGTCCGATACAGCACAATCACACACACACACACACTAAGGAAAGATGAACCTCAGTGCAACAAGTGGTAGGGAACAAACTAGGTTTGCTAGAGACTTTCATGTCTGCAGCTATGTCTCCTTCTCTTAATATAATGCATAAATTGTACTTTTGCTGAGATGTACATCGCTGTGGACAAAAGCGTCTGCTAAATGAATAAATGTAAATGTAAGGACAATTTAGAGTCACCAATTCACCTGACACGTTTCTGAACTGTGGGAGCAAACTGGATCACCTTGAAGAAACGCGTGTGAACACAGGGAGAACATGCAAACGCCACACAGACCGAAACACACCCATCACTATGCTGCCAGACTTCTATATAAACACACGATATTTAATTGAACTGAGGCACTCAAGTTCATTCACCATCATGTGATCCGTGAGAGAAGAATGAGGGACATAGCCATCACCTACTGTAGGACCTTTTTTAATGCTGGGTAAATATGGGTGGTAACCGAAATGCAAAGAACAAACCACACCAGGAAAGGAAACTAGCTTTCATTCTTCAATCCAGTATGCATGAGTACTGTTGGTCATGCCAAGCAGGCCTCTACTTTGGTCTAGTTTTAAGAAGTTTTCTGTTTAATTCTTCGGGGTGGGCTGGTATTTAAAGATAGATGTTTGACATGCACAACAAGCAATCATGCATAAAGTTTTCTTTGATCACAGAAAACCAAAGCACAGTGACGTCTGCATTTCAGACAGGCAAGAGGGGAGGAAGACGTCTTGTGGGCAGACAGGTAACAGCTCAGATTCTCTGATTTCGCCAGCTCTGCCTCCCTGTGGACACTCAATACACAGAGCAGCGACACAGTGACGTGATGGCACAATGCTTTGGTGGACAATGTGCCTTCAAGGAGCCCTCACTCCGCCGCTGCTCACTACTACCCCTCCTGAGGTCTCTCTGCCCCTTGTACCCCTCTTCTGAAAGCCATTACAGGTCCCTCTCTCATCTACTAGTGGATGGTGCTTCCAACACAAACAAAAACAATGAATAATGACCAGAGGAAAACATTTATTTAAAATAAAATAAAATTAAAAAAAAAAAAAAAAGCAGGCACACAAACACCGCTTGTCCTTAAAGCCACTCTGCATAAGCAGGAAACCCCTCATGTGTACCATATTATCATCATCATCATTATCCATCTGACATTTCCCCAAGAAAACTTCCAATATGAGCTATGCACACTACTTGCAGATTTTTACCCATGTATTTGGCTGGGTAATTTATCAATTCTAAGGCAGTTTTGTCAAGAGTATTATAGCAGGAGGTGGGATTCAAACCCAGGTTCTTTGAGTGCTGGGCAACAAGTCTAAGCAGCATGCCACCTGCTAGCCCACTGTACCATGAACAAATACCTGAGACAGATAACTTCCTCTCATGTCAAATGGTTGGCAACAACAAAAAATAATTAATAAAAACCTGGACATTTCATTCCTTTTGCAGCGATGCTGTGGCTTCTTTACGGACACTGATAATGGAAGGTCCTTCCATTTTATATATATTAGTCACTTGAAATGGGGGAGGGCAGGAGGAAAAAAAAGTTTCAAGACTAAGTTTTGCTAGGTGAAGAGAGGGGGGAACAAAAAAAAAAAAAAAAAAAAAAAAAAAAAAACACACAACCACTACTGCCTGTACAGAAACCCTTGATGGAAGATTTTCACCTCTGGCTAAGAGGAGTGTGCACAGTAAGGAAACAAATGGCCCTTTTATACCACATACCTCTACTACAGGTGCTTTCTATCTATATCAAACTGTAGTACAAAAAAGCACTTGCTGCACCAGGGTCCAGCTACACCCATTGAAGTTTTCGGCAGTTAACGCTCCACAAAACTGGTTCACTAACAGCTGCACAGTCAGAAGCGACGTAAGTAAACAGTTCAGCTACTGCACGCAAAAAAGTAGATCCTCTTCATCCAACAAATACTTATCCCATGGGCCATCCCTAAAGAATACATTCAAATAATATCCTACAAATTCCCCTTTCCTGGCAGACAGCTGAAAAATCCTAAGCACAGTAGAAAGTAGCTGAGCGTAGCCGAAATGTGCCATTCGACATGTGAACCAAAATCAAGGAATGTGTGAGCAAAAACATTAATACAGTACAATAAGAATACTGTGCAAAACAGTTACCTAATGGTTAACTGATCAGTTAACTGCTGACCACACAGCATATGGTACCAAAGGCTGTCCCACATGCTATCCAAGCGATATTGTGTTCATCTTGCTCTCAGGAACAAGTGGTCAGACAGAAGATTTACTGTACTATCTTAACGTGTCTTGAGATTCAGGATGAACTGATTGGTGTAATTTAGCCATCTTTCCTGAGTGATGTCAAGCCGTGATACAAGCTCAGGAGCGAATCTTCTGCTACGGCCTCGGAACTTACTCTTGTGCTCCATGTGTCTCATCTCCTCTGGCGGGATGCACAGCTTGTCAACGTGGTCACGAAGTACGCTAGCCCACTTGCGCAGAGATTCCATGATGCTCCATGGCCGCGACATGTCAGCCACCAGCACGGCCAAGGAGTCTCTGAGCGAAGAGGCTGACACAGCGAACTTCAGCAGGCCTTTGTGGTACAGGTCGCCGTCTAGAGTCCACACATTGCACCGTGTCAGATCTGTGAGGGAGGGGAGAGAGAGTTGAATACTCCAGTCAGACTGCAGCTTATAGCTCTAACACCAATCATATCTGTTTACTTGTTTCAATTGTGACAGAGGGGTTCACAGACAATCCATCCATCCATTAAACTCCTCCAATGTATGGTCACAGCAGTCCAAAGCCCATCTGGGAAGCACAGCATATGAAGAAGGATCCACCCCAGATACCAGTAAATCAGAGAGTAATCACATTCACACACTCACACCCCAACAGGAATTTAGAGCAATTAATTCAACAGAATCACATGTCATTGGAATCTGGTAAAGAGACCGGAAAAATCTTGGAAATTAAAATTTCCAGCACCCCTCAGGACTGAAGACATATAGCTTTCATACTTATTGCAACCCAAGAGAGTACAAGATTTCACTTTAGAAGGGCAAAGTAAAAATATCACCAGGAGGATGATGGGTAATAAAGCCAAAAAGTGAGACCTTTTTATTAATAGCCACCCCTGTCCAAACCCTCGGTCCAGGAGCTGTGACACCAGCACTACCTGCTGAGCCAATGTGCTTCAGGTAAAAGATGTGCATGAAAACTTACCATCCCTGTCTTCATCGTGGACACTGAGGTACAGATACTCGAGTCCTTTCCCCTTTTTAACGTGTTCTGTTCCTTGGAGTTTTGCCATAATGGTTGTCTTTCCTGAACCATGTTCCCCTAATGAGTTAATAAACACAAAAAGTAAAAATCCATATAAAACCCAGTGGCTATGAACTTTTCAACATTTATTAGCCAGGGAGGTGCAGAAAACAGAACCCCAAGATATTTAAATGCACAAATGGGAATTTTTGATCGTTTTTATACTGCACTCCTAGTACTGCCACAAACTTCTATAAGAGTGGAAGTGGGGAAAACATTTCACAGCAAGAAAAAATATATATGTATCTGTCACAGAACTAGTTCAGCCAAGTAACGAAAACACTGGCTAACTTCAATGCACAGCTAACATACCGCACAACACTTAACTAGCTCATTTCACACTCACATTAAATTACACTATCATATCCATCTTGAGTCCTGAAATACTAAAAAATAGTCACCCAGATATTGTAAACACATAGTAATTAGCTGTGCTACATAAGAAAACTGACAAATGCATGTTAGCTGTGCGTAAAATGCACAGTTAATAAAGTGACACTAAGCAGAGAAACGGCTCCTATGTTTAGTTTACAACAGGAAACATCACAGCTAATACGAATTAGGCAGACAACTCACTACATGCACTGTTTTCATAATCTTACTTTGTTCAGGAACATATTAGGTAAATTTACTGAGTCTTCATTCCAGTAGCTGGTGAGGGAGGGAGAATGAGAATGCACTCGATGTGGGCCACAGTAAAGCGATGACAACAGAAAATACCAAATCTCCACAAACTCCTATTCAATGCAGATTGCTGACTGACTCCTCCCATAAACACGTAAAAAGTTTGTTATCGTGCTATTGCTCGTCAAAATTCAGCAACAGTCTAAGTGAAGGTGGAGCCACAGTGCAAACACCAACACAGAGGCCCCATGAACTATAACTGAAATAATCCCGTTTCAATATTATTGCATGGTAACAGGTTTGCTCCTATTTAAGCTGTTCAGTAGAAAGCCTAACATTTAAAACAGATGTGAATTAAGTAGGTTGGAATTTCCATGTCCTGAAGTAGATGCTTTTCTTCAACTGTAATTATGAATGATGCTGCTGTAATGTAATATATTAAGTATTAATAATTTCTCACTCCTTCCTTCAAGACAATGTACAATGTTAGGTTTGTACAGTAAATTACTTACACTGATTTACCCATTTATACAGCTAGGTTATAATATACTGTATCAAAACAGAATAAGGACCTTAATCAAGGGTACTACAATAGGAGCTGGGATTTGAACCAGGAACTTTCAGGTTGCCAGGCGATAATCCTAACCAGTACATTACCTACTGTATAACATAGTCAACTTTTCCAGATTTAAAAAAAACTAATTACAAGTTACATATCTTCCTGTCTGTAACTGTCAACAACACAAAAACTTAAAGGCATGCACTAAAAAAAGCGTTGTATAACATTTTATACACACACACACACACACACACACACACACACACACATTTTCAGAACCGCTTGTCCCTTACGGGGTCACGGGGAACCAGAGCCTACCCGGCAACACAGGGCGTAAGGCCAGAGGGGGAAGGGGACACACCCAGGACGGGACGCCAGTCCGCCGCAAGGCACCCCAAGCGGGACTTGAACCCCAGACCCACTGGAGAGCAGGACTGCGGTCCAACCCACTGCGCCACCGCACCCCCCTAACATTTTATATAAGTGATATTTATTTCAGAGTCCATTTCCTACAGTGAACAGAAATACTTTAATATCTTTAGAACGCACATGGGGACATTTATATAAAGCACATAGAGGCGAAACACCTCTCTAGTCTGGCATGATGCCATGCGAGTTCACACTCACCAAAAACCAGGATGTTCTTCCCCGAGGGCAGTTTGGACCTGGACCTGGTGGACACCTCACTGAGGATGGAAGACCTGTGGGACAGTGGTCACAGACCAAGTTCAGACCAACATCATGTCTCCTGTCAGAGCACACACACACACACACTTTCCATTTTGTTCATTTCTTACTACAATGTTTTCTAACATTCATGCTTAATAGCTTGATGGTGATTGACAGTATTTTAAAAAACACCCAAAAAAGAACAGTAGCGAGAGACCACCTTAATGCAACTCACTTCCAGGGTTCACACCTTGTGTGTTATTCCAGGGGTCGGTGATCAATAACAAGATGACAAACTATGCACATGTTTATGGGATAAACAGAGTTTGTGAGGAAAATTATTATTTTCAGTCATTTGAAACTGGTTTTAACAACACAAAAACTTAACCCAAATAACTCAAATTTAAGCACATTAAGTCTTACAAAGCATTTTTATTTATTATGGCAATGTCCAAGATTTTTTCTAGCTAAACCATTATGGAAAATCTTTATCATTAAGCTGTTATTTAAGTCATTAATAAAGTTAGCTAAAAATAGGTAGAAGCTGGTAAACATGTTTATGGGATGATTCAATCAGCCATCAAGACTGAACAGGAGACAGAAAATGTAATTTTAATTTTCAGCATCTTCAAATTAGTTTTAATTTCAACTTTGTTTGATTTTTTTTATTAAGCATCTTCCCAATTTATTGAAGCTATGTATTTTTAGATAACCAAACCAGATAATAAATGGAGGGTTGTCGGTAGCATTATTCATCTTTTCTTTTTTGTTTTAGTGGTAAACGTAACATTGGAGCTATGAAGAAATCGAGTTATAAACAGATTTCCTTACATGCTAATGCAACCATAAATATACACATTCAACACACCCACACACCAATACAGCTCTTACCAGTACCGTAATGACAATAATAAATGGTAACTGACGACACAGCACTGACTGACTGACTAACTGCCGAGGATAGATCAATCAGCACCATAGTGACAGGACTATATAAGAACTATACTGAGGATGACAGTATCACAGCAACATATCTGAAGGCGGTGACAATACTACAGTAAATAGTAAAAGCACAGGCAGACAGAGGGCGGTAACTGACTCTGCAGAGTAACGGGACTCGAGTCTTGTGACGCTCCCACCGCCGGCAGCAGGAAACGAGAGGAACCCAAAGATGACGAGGCAGAAATTACTGTCTATCTTCCTCCGCGCCGTTCGGTTGAGCGGTCGGGACTCACCACAGGTCCTGTCCTTCTTCGTCCTCGGTGGTGTCCAGGGTGTCTCCGGCACCGGCGGCACTCGACAGCTTCTTTTCCAGCACAGGAGCCATTTTGTTTCTGCGGCCGCGAGACGGGGGTTCCGATGGATGCCTTTTGGACCCCGGGGAGTTCGCGCCGAAAGCCCCAGCCGTTTCTCCTTGTTAAATACCCACAGGGCGTGTAGTTAATCTAAATGACGCAGCTCGTCTTACTGCTTTCACTGCTTCCCGAACGAATCTTTTGTTATTTTCTTTGGATTCAGGCGATATAGTAGACACCTCAATCCGCCTCTCCGAGCATGAGATCATCCCGAGAAGCCAACGCAGCCGCCCGGGATGTGGCCGGATACTGTGCAACTGCCTCACGCAGCCACATGGCCCTCTTGCGTATCCAAGAGCACTGAGGACACCTGGCGTTCAGGTGCGTCATTGCAGCCTGACGTCATCGTTCTTGTTCTGGTCATTGTTCGTGGAGTTTTGACTGCACAGAGTGGCCAACTGGGGCTATTCAGTGATTTGCCCTAAATATCCAGAAAGCAAACATGTTTTATGTAATTAAGAATTACATTAAAATCAGTTTTTATCAGTTCCTTTATGAGCTAGTAGCTGAAGCCAGACAGTGTGCGAAATATCCTTCACTTACCGTTTATACAGGAAAATGTGTCCATTTCAAATGCCATTTGTATGAATGCAACAGAAGCGTTTTCCATTTTTTAAAACCTTTAACCGGGCACAGCCCAAGGCCCAAAACCTTTTGTTGCATTGATACTGGTCTGGTAAACTCCATCTGGTTTGGAGAGAGGCTTTTGTGTCTTTGGGTCTTGAAGGAAAATATAAAGCCACCTCCACCAAGATGAGGGCAAAACCTTCACCTGTTTTCCTTCAAGAACCAAAACATCATGTAATAATTCAAATCTGAAATGGGCATTTACAATAGAACTATCATCATCAATGTCTTCCACCTCCTGGAGCACAGGCCGCCAACAAGGGCTCTCCAGGCATCTCTGTCTTACACTTACATTTATTAATTTAGCTGATGCTTTTCTCTAAAGCAACTCATAATGTTAACATTACAATTATTTACCCCTTTATAGAGCTGGGTAATTTTACTTGAACAATTTAGGGTAAGTACCTTGTTCAAGGGTACTACAGCCAGAGGTGCAGCTCAAACCTGTAACCTCTGGGTCCAAAAGTAGTAGCTCTAACCACTACACTACCAGCTGTCCCACTTATGTTGCTATCTGGCTCCAAGTGTATCCCAGCATCCTGATGTCAGCTTCAAGATCCCTACAGCAGGTGTTGTGTGGTCGTCCCCTTTTTCTCTTTCCCTGGGGGTTCCAGGTCAGTGCCTGTCTTGTGATGCTGGTTTTCGGTTTACGCAGTGTGTGGCCAATCCACCTCCATCTTCTTTTCAGTATTTCCTCCTGAATTCCAGTTTGGTTTGTTCTTTCCCAAAGTTCTGTGTTGCTAATGGTTTCTGGCCATCAGATCTGGAATATTCTTCTAAGACAGGTATTCGTAAAGGTTTGTACTTTTTTCATGGTGGCCATTGTTGTTCTTCAGGTTTCTGTTTCATACAAAAGAACAAACTTGACATTTGAGTTGAAAATCCTGACCTTCATGTGGAGTGCTAATTGTTTTTATTTTCTAGATGTTCTTCAGCTGCAGGAAAGGTGTTCTTGCTTTGCAAATTCTAGATTTGATATCTGTGTCTGTCCTGCCCTCCTTGTTGATGGCACTGCCAAGGTAGGTGATGGAGTCTACCTCTTCCAGGACTGTCCCTTCTAGATTGATTTTATCCATAATTGTGTGGCTGATCTTCAGAACCTTTGTCTTGGCATTGTTAATTTGTAGACTTACTTGTGCTGAAGTGGCTGCCACATTATCAGACTTTTCCTGCATTTGTTGCCAGGTGTGAGAAAGCAGCGCCAAGTCATCAGCAATATCTAGGCCCTCGAGCTGTGTGAAGGGTGTCCACTCTTATACTTGTCCTGTCCTGGTCTGTGGATGTCTTCATTATCCAGTCAGTTACCAGTAGGAAAAGGAAAGGTGAGAGAGAGTAAGCACCCCTGATGAACTCTGGTTCTGACTGTAAAGGCATCTCTGAGCTGTCCTCTGTGGATCACTGTGCAGGTCATCCTTTCGTGTGACCTGCTGATGATCAGAATCAAGCTTGTCCGGCACCCCATAATGTCAAAGTAACTTCCACAGGATCCTCCTGTCCACACTGTCAAATGCCTTTTCATAGTCAACGAAGTTGATATAGAGAGAGGAGTTCCACTCAACTATGATGCCCAATGTTGCAATTTGGCCCATGCAAGATCTGACCTTACAGATTCCAGCTTGTTGGTCTCTTAGTTGGGCGTCCGCTTGGTCCTTCAGTATATTCAGGATAATTCTGTTAAACACTTTCCCAGGTATGGACAAAAGAGTTATTCCTTGGTAATTGTTGCAGTTGCTGAGGTCTCATTTCTTTGGAATCTTCACCAGGTATCCTTCCTTCCAGTCTGCTGGTACTTCTTCATCTGTCCAGATCTTCTCAAGCAGCAGGTGAAACATCTCTACCATAGTGTCTATATCTGCCTTCAGGACTTCCGTTGGGATTTTGTCAGGTCCTGCAGCCTTGCCATTCTTCTGCTGTCTGATAGCTTTTTGTATTTCCTTGCGTGTCGGTGGACTGCAGTCAATAGGTAGGTACTGTTCTGCTGGTTGTATGTCTGGTGGATTTGATGGTGCTGGCCTGTTCAAAAGTTCTTCAAAATGCTCTGCCCACTTTTGATGCTGTTTCTTCTCTCCCATGATTATTCTTCCTTCCCTGTCCTTCACTGGTTTTTCTGAGCTTTGCTGCTAGTTTCTTGATAGGGTCGTACAAGTCTTTCATATTTCCATTCTTAGCTACTTCTTCTGCTTCAGATGCTAATCCTTCAGTGTACCTCTCTTTGTCAGCTCTGATGCTCATCTTGACAATTTTGTTCACTAGAAGTGTTACAGTATAGTTACAACTATAGAATATATTCTACTGTATATACGTGTGTGTTTAAAAAAAAAAAAATTCCCCACTCGCCCCCTTTTGCGGGTGGTCTTACTCCTTCAAGCTCGGGTCCTCTACCAGAGGCCTGGGAGCTTGAGGGTTCTGCGCAGTATCTTAGCTGTTCCTAGGACTGCGCTCTTCTGGACAGAGATCTCGGATGTTGTTCCTGAGATCTGCTGGAGCCACTATCCCAGCTTAGGGGTCACAGCCCCAAGTGTTCCGATTACCACGGGGACCAGTGTTGCCTTCATCTTCCACATCTTTTCTAGCTCCTCTCTCAGTCCTTGGTATTTCTCAAGCTTCTCATGTTCTTTCTTTCTGATGTTGCCATCGCTTGGAATGGCGACATCTATCATTATGGCTTTCTTCCTCTGTTTGTCCACCACTACTATGTCTGGTTGGTTAGCCATTACCAGTTTGTCAGTCTGGATCTGGAAGTCCCACAGGATCTTGGCTTGGTCATTCTCGACCATCCTTGGGGGTGTATCCCACTTTGATCCTGGGACTTCCAGCCCATACTCGGCACAGATGTTCCTGTACACTATGTCAGCCACTTGGTTATGGCGTTCTATGTATGCCTTGCCTGCTAGCATCTTACACCCTGCTGTTATGTGCTGGATTGTCTCAGGGGCATCTTTGCACAGCCTGCACCTGGGGTCCTGCCTGGTGTAGTAGACCCTGGCCTCTATTGATCTTGTACTTAGAGCTTGTTCCTGTGCTGCTATGATTAGTGCCTCTGTGCTGTCTTTCAGTCCAGCTTTGTCCAGCCACTGGTATGATTTTTCGATATCAGCCACTTCTTCAATCTGCCAGTGGTACATACCATGTAGGGGTTTGTCCTTCCATGATGGGTCCTGTTCTTCCTCGTCCTCCTTCTCGGGTTTCTGCTGCCTCAGGTATCCACTAAGTATCTCATCAGTCAGGGCCATCTTCCTGATGTAGTCAAGGATCTTTGTTGTTTCATCCCCGATAGTGGCTCTGATGCTCACTAGTCCTCGGCCTCCTTCTTTCCGCTTAGCGTACAGCCTCAGGGTGCTGGATTTGGGGTGAAACCCTCCATGCATTGTCAGGAGCTTCCTTGTCTTGATGTCAGTGGCTTCTATCTCCTCTTTTGGCCAGCTTATTACGCCAGCAGGGTATCTGATCTAAGATCAGAGTGTGGGGATGATGATATCTCTCCCCTGACCTGTTGTCCTGGCTCCCCCTTGCCATAAAATTTGTGTTGTACCTCCTCAATTTCTAGTTGTAATAGCAGTTGTTGGAACACCATTAGTCTTGATGTTGGGTTTCAAAGTATCCATAGGTCCCACATCCTCTTCATGTAACCCCTTTCACTGGGGTTACTTGTGTAGTAGCATTCCAACAGTTCCCTATTCTCATCTCTTGTCCATGCATGCCTTGTTCTAGTTCCAGTAGCCCACATATCATCAGTATGTCCTGGTTCCCCAACATCTGGCACAGACCTTGTTAATCCAGGCAACATCTGAGCCAGCATGACTCTCTTTGTTTGTTTCACTCTCATATTGAGGTAGGCAGAGCCAAGCATAAGGAGGTCTTGCCTAAGGACCCCCCCTACTGGAGGTAGGCCATGACCAGGATTCAAACCCCAGTTTCCCATGTGATTTTACCACTATGCTATCCAGCTGCTTGTTATATACACATATATACATATATACATATGTAGATATATATATAAACAGGACAAAAGCTAAGGATTTCCAAAGCAGATGCAAATTTTTGCCTCTTCATTCATTTGCTCATACACCCTTTTCTTTACAGACATCTGTGCATTTTCACAGATCAGCTGATAGAAGTACAAGAGAAAACCTTGTGATTTTACTGAAGAGTAAATAAGCCTATGGTGTAATATAATTACAGACTGAAATCAGGAAAGACCTACTGTGTATTTTTGTTAAAATGTCAGTACATATTTTACAGCCTAATGTTAATCTTTTGCAGTACTGTACACGATATAGCCCCCGAATTCTATAGCCCTCCTCCTCAGACAGACTAGATTTATGTCATACGGAAATTACTGTGGCAGCTTCTGCCCAGCACAGATATTTCAATTCCTCTTAAACACATCTGTATTTTCCAACATGTATATTTCAAATAACAACAAGGCTTAGGGGCCAGAACTTGTTCATTTCAGGAAGGTTAGTGTGTGAGTGACACAGAGAGAAAGTGTTTCACTGATGTATGGATGATGTACTGATGTACTGATGTATGTATTAGTCACCCATTCTAAGTAGGGTATCTAACAGTGTAAGTCACCTTGGTGAATAAGGTGTGTGGGCTGATAACTCTACATAGTATCCATTGTAAGTCACTTTGGAGAAAAGCGTCTGCTAAATAAATAACTATAAATGTAAATGTTTGCTGCACAACTGAGAAAGGTATCCAATCTGATTCAGGTAAGCAGATATCCTTCTGTAAAATGCCTCGTTGTGTAGTCTGCTGTGTATAAGGTGAAACTGCCAGAAAGTTAATGAATGCGCTTCACTAAGGAGTCACCACACGTCCTTGCACCGTGAGCCATAAAACATCCTGCATATATATCCACAGAAGATATAACACGATGGAGTGTCCTTCAGAGATTTAGGAGCTCTGTATTGAAAGTTACACCTTTACATCCTAAAACATGTGATACATTTACATTTATTCATTTAGCAGACAATACATGCAATGTATTTATTTTATTTTTTGTGGGGACTCTAAATATGAAAGAAAAAAACTAATTCATGGTTTATTAGCTGTATTTTTAACAGAACAAAATTATAATTAGGTTATAAGTAAAATTATACAGTACATATAGTAAGTGGAGTGTAATATTGTTTGTTTCATTGTGCTTAAATAAGCAGCTGGAAACAGTGTAGTACTGTGGTTATGTTGAGCAACATTTTAATAATGCATGAGTATTGATTTAGATTGAATTTTTTCTCAGGGATAAACTTAACATCACCATTCTGGATTTGATTTAAATTATATTATTACTCTGAATCATTCTGGAGCATCCGTGATAAAGCCTTTCACAGGCATACATATATATATTATATATATACATATATACATACATACATACATATATATGTATAGTACGAAGACGAATAAGACAATCTTTTTTTCCTTTTTAATTGGGAGAGCGTTGGCACAGCGGGTTTAGTGGGGTCCCACTCTCTGGGGGGGTCTGGGGTTTGAGTCCTGCTTGGAGTGCCTTGTGACAGACTGGTGTCCTGTCCTGAGTGTGTCCCCTCCCCCTCCAGCCCTATGCCCTGTGTTGCCGGATTAGGCTCTGGTTTGCCGCAAACCCACTTGGGACAAGCGATTTCTGTGTGTGTGTCCCATCTAGAGGACAAAACCAGCCAAGCTGCACATGCTGCAATGATGAGTCCTGAGGTAACTTATGGAGGGCATACTATGCTGTTTAATAACACCATGTATTTGGAGTGGGCCTTGGACAGCTTCCTAGAAACCTTAGAAGTACACTGAAAAAGCTTTTTTACTGGGTGTTAGGAGGACACACTGGATTTGCTGAATACACACACACACACACACACACACTTACAGAACCGCTTGTCCCATATGGGGTCACGGGGAACCGGAGCCTACCCGCTAACACAGGGCGTAAGGCCGGAGGGGGAGGGGACACACCCAGGACGGGACGCCAGTCCATCGCAAGGCACCCCAAGCGGGACTTGAACCCCAGACCCACCGGAGAGCAGGACCGGGGCCCAACCCACTGCACCACCGCACCCCCTTTTGCTGAATACCATGAGAACAAATTTTTCATTATCATCATCATCATCATCCTCTGTTTTTGCCTTAGTGATGCCTACTGGACCTCTTGTTGCAGGTTAGTCAGCATTTGTTGCCTCATGGCCAAATGTTGGTAGCATAGTGATTAGAGTTACTGACTTTGGACCTACCGGTTGGAGATTTGATCCCCACCTCTGGCTGTAGTACCCTGGAGCAAGGTACTTACCCCAAATTGCTCCAGTAATATTACCTAACTGTATAAATGAGTAAATATTTGTAATCTCAACACTGTAAGTTGCTTTGGAGAATGATTAAATGTAATGTTCTCCATGCCCTGGCAAATCCAGGAAGACCAGTCATGTTTTACCACAACACATCCTTTCTCTCATATGGAAACCCGACCAAAACCTTTCACATTCATCTCAGAGCACATAAAACTCATGAGAGACACTGTAAATGGCAGCTGAAAGAAGACAAATCCCCTGCAGTTTAAAACAATTAGCATGTGGAAAAAAGGACAAGAGTGCCTGAATGGCGACTGTAATTAGTGTTAGGATTGCTGACACACACATTGTCACACCTGCCTCACCATTTAAATTCAAAACAGGGTGTGTGTGGAGGTCACCAGCTGAGGTACTTTCATTATTGCAATTCCCTAGGGCTCCGCCATATGGCCACGGGTTGCCACGGTTACAGCCTTAAAGTGGGTACCGAGGAGGTCTCCCTGGGGATGGCTGGCATGCCAAAAGCCTGAGTCAGAGCAGCGTGCCTGAAATTTGACCTCACTGGCAGGACAGAAGCTGAAAAAGGGCACTGTAATGAACAATGAAAAGACACTGTGCTTGTTCAGTACATCAACAGCATTCAACATATTGTCCATTATTTTGATTTAGGAGGGAGGGGATTGTAATTTGGGGGCACTTCCTCTCACGGGCATTGACCTTTGTTTTAATGTTAGCAAGCACATCCTTTTTTTTTGAGTTCTTGGGTATCAGAATGGTTATATAAGTTAAAAAATCCCTGTGTGTGCCTCTCCTTCCAAACACATCACACACTTGTTCTTCATTTTTTATTTTATTTTTCTTTTTTGGAACTGATGAGAATGTACTACCAAGACATCAGAAGTGTCTGGTAACACTGGCAAAATTTCTCCATTAATCTCTTCCGCTTACTTAAAATCTTTAACTAAATAATTAAAAGGAATCATGCCTGTAAAATGGTTACAATAAAACTCATTTAATAGAACCAAGCAACACAAATACTGCATGATGTTATTTTGAAAACAACACAACGGCTGAAAAAGATGCGGAGTGTAGTGGTCACAAAGGAGATGAGCACTTCTGGTTGATTTTCAGAGGGAGACAGAAGTGGAGATTTTGAAGAAGGGCTCAAGCAGTGACCTGTGTATCCTTGTGTTACCAAAGTAAATCCTCACACAGAGTCCAAGTCAAGCCTTGATCCCCCCCCCCCCCCCCCCGCAGAACAAACGACTGTCATCTTTGCTGTGACCCTTGGAGCTGGGAAATCCTGCACATGTGGCCACTTCACTTTTTTGCCATCAGCTCAATGCGGCTTTGTTCCCTTGAACTTCCCCCACTCAGAGGCAAGTTTACACGCAAAGGACTGTAACATGTCCAGTGGGGGACACACCTCTCTCTCTGAAAGACAACAGAAGGCAAACTCATTTACCGAGTCTGCGGCAGGAAGTGCAGCAAAATGTTCTCATGACTCTTCTCATCGCGGGAGGCTTTAAAAGGTGTCTTTTCTCCTGCTCAAGGAACAGCTGTTCAGAGTCCAAATCAATCTGGTGCTTTAATAAATATTTATGGCAGAAGCAGCTAAAGTCAGTTCTTATGTAGCTTAGGGAGCCTTGGATTGCCATTTTTAATTTAATATGCATCATTTATTTCCAGTAGTCTTGTTCGGAGGATTATAAAGAGGAGGAAAGCGTGGTCTGTAAGAGTGCAGTGAGAGACAGAGTGAAGGGGACTAGTGCGAGCGGCTCGTGCAGGAGCAGGAGCAGGAGCAGGAGGCGCAGCGCTGCGCTTTCGGCGCGGACACTAGGGGTCGCTCTTTCCACCGTACAACTGGCCAAAGCCTCGGGGCCTCAGAAAACAGTTAACTTCATGAAATAAACCACGAAGAAAGTTTAACGTCTTTAAGGCGCCTTCATACGGGGTTCTCAAATAGCCATTGAGAAGTGGAGCCATTCCCTAATGTCACTTTTGAGTAAAAAAAAAGCCTTCCAATAATGTACACAACGCTCACGCGCTGTATAAGGAACACGGACAGCGCGGCAGCCGCGTGGAGTGATGATGTGGAAGGTGAGTTTCCGCGGCGATGCCGAGCGCAGGTCGCCAACGGCGGATGTGCGATGTTGTGAAAGTGCGGTCATTTCCATTGAAGCCGTATTCCACACAACTACATATTACTGAATCAGACAGTTCGCTTTCACTCGGGTTTCTTCCTGCGCAACGTGTCCCTCCTGCATCGCTAATGTACTGATTATTGATTACACTGATAATGTCATGTCGCCGCTGCAGCCACACATCCGGAAACCTGTATAACCACATAACTAAAGAAGTGCGCTACGAACTGCACAGGTACACCGTTCGCACGAGATCCGTCTCGTAACACACACTGGCTGAAGCCGCTTGTGCCAAGCGGGGTCGCGGCGAACCGGAGCCTAACCCGGCAACACGGCCTGTAGGACCACGGGGCGCAGGGCTGGAGGGGACACACCCAGGCCGGGATGCCAGTCCGTCACAAGGCACCCCAAGCGGGACTCAAACCCTAGACCCACCAGAGAGCGCCCCCGCGCCGCCTTTTCCCCATACATCTCGAAACAGCGCTTTTCAAACGTAAATCCCAGCCATAAGGCCTCTTAACTTATGAACCGTTGCTGGCCGTGCACGCGCCGAATGTGCGAACGCGCAAAGTAACTGCTCTGGAAGTGGAGTCAAAACGCCCGCAAATCAAGATCAGATGTAAGGAAGGTTTCACGGTCTGAAAGAACCCTGCGTTTTAACTGAACTCTGCACAAGCGAAACAGTCAGTGTGTTTGTGTTTCCAAAAGAGTGCGTTTCTGCAGAAAATAAGTTGCTTGATAAACTGCTCATATATTAGGTGTATTAGGGACGCGTAAGTGTGTAGTAAGACACAGTGTTGTGTTGGAAACGAAATCGAGTGGTAACATTGAAAAGGTTACACAAACAATATTTCATATCCAGGAAGCCAGACGCAGGAGGTCTTATCAAAAGTCCCTCTCGTACAAACAGAAAAATCTCCAGCTGGGACTCAGCAGAAGGTCATTTCCCTAGGGTTTTTTTAGTAACATTTCCATATTATTAAAGCGATTCTTTGCCTCTTCTAGTAGATTACACCAGAATTACTCATACAGGGTAAAGTTTACTGTCAGTGGAGAGTCACGTTGACTTTACTTTCTTTTTAAATATGTTTTGTAAAGAGGACTTAAAAAGAGTGCCATAGTCACTATGTCGCCGCAGCTCGCACAGAAATTATTCCAGCACATTTTGGGGGGAACTAAATATCCCATTTTTAAATAGAGTCAGCTGTTGCTATAGGAACCGCTAAGGGAACAAGAGGGGGCACAATTGCTAAAAGGAATAAAGTCTATTTAATCTAGAGAAATATGCGGTACGGGACAGCGAGGGGAGGGGACAGGGGAGCGCGGTGGGCAGGACCGTCTGCAACAACGATTTGCGAGCGCCGGCTGCGGTGCAAAAGCGCAGTCCCGAGTTGCGCCTCGGGAGCGAGCAGCACGCGCGCCCTCAGTTCGCCATCAGTACTGCGGGCTGCAAGAGCGGACCCACGGTCCACGTCAGCGTCAGTCCAGGTCGGTCCCCCATCGGCATGTCTTATTTAACATTCACATATAATATTTTATTTGAAATCCGCTGTGTGCTGATATATACTGAGGAGTAGCGAAGGGGGTGGTCGGTGGAGGGGGGGTAAAAGAAAGCTATCGAATTTAGGGTCTCAGGAGCCCTCCTTTGTTCTTGATCCGTGCGCTGGAAATGAATTCAAACAAATATATATTTTTTTAAACTCAGACAACCATTTCCAACCACTGAAGGAACACGAGGGAAAATGTAATTTTGCCTAAAAGTTTCTTTCAGTATTGGGAAGAATTATCTTTATTAGAGGAGGGTGGGGGCGCCTCGTGGACAGACGTTTCACCGGGCCGTTTAAAATGACATGTCTGGACGAAAAAGCGTGCGATTAACCTTTATACCACGAATCGTATTAAAGTAGTTTAATAAAGGTCTCAAGTGCTCTTTGTCTCGCTGCATATCGCGTTATAGGCAGCGGACACGTGCAGTAGAGCACGCGGTTTCCACCTTAATTGTATTTCGGCGATTTCCAAACATGTCAGATACGAGGTTGTGAGTGAACAGATTAAACCAGGGTCAGAAATTAAAAGGAATTAATCAAATTAATGGGGCTCCGGCTTTTCAAACCTCACATGATGGCTCTTATGCGGGACGAGGGGCTACGGAAAGTGTGATCGGCGGTTATGAATATGGCAAATAACGTGCTGTGGTGACACTGACACTGAGCGCGCAGATTCCGTTTTACGATGGTTTAAGTTGCGTGTTGCGAAGCAGGTTTGTGGAGCATCTGATCTGCTGCTCGTTTTCCCGGCGTACCAGACAATGAGCGGGGAGGAGCCGCAGTGGGTGGCGCCGCGGGGGTGGCCTGGGCGGTGCTGGGCGCACGGTGTTCGAGGCGTGCGGACGGGCGCCTTTAGTGCACACGTTCCTTCATCCCGCCTTCCTGCCTTCCTCATCCTCAGTTGACTTAATTTCTCCCGTGGGGGTAGAAATAACCCTTTTCCTTTACTGCCCTGTTGTTGGCTAAGTCTGGTTTGCATTACTTTGGTTTAAACGAGTTATTTCGTTTTGCTGATTTGGTCTCGAAATGTGCTGATATTTCGGGAATCGCCCACTATGATTTTGAGGAGATTTCCATATATTAATCGCTTCATCCAGTAATCTGAAATGTTTAAGAAAGGCAAAGAATGGGCTCAGTTTGCCTCTTTCTCAGTTATTTAATGTTTTTATCATGTTCTTTAGTCTCGTAATTATAAAAAAAAAAAAACAATTTCTGTGGTTAAACATTCTTACAATCATGTGTAAAACGAGGTGTATTTCACTGTGGTCCAAAAATTCTGCCACCTCACTGACATCCTTATTCTGGGAGACGGAGCTGAGTGCGGGTGAAGACCACCGCCAGCTCCGCCCCTTCTAACTGCACCGTGTAAATCACAGCTTGGGTGGGTTTGTTGCGCGGACCCGTGGACCTCAGGAACGACCACCTCGGTGCAGCACTACGGACAGCTCCCTCCGCCCAACATGCCGCGCGACTCTCTCTAGTCGTGTCACGATCACAGGGGCGGGGCTTACTCGTATTTCTCACGTGACACCGGACGATCGATTTTTAAAGCGAAGGCGATCAGCTCTGAGTCTGATCTCTTCGACTATGTAGAACGGTGCCTCGAGAAGGTGGATTTCGGACACTGTCCGCTCTTTCTAAGGTGTCCAGTTAGCTCAGCTGCACTGTCTGCACCCCCTGCCGTTTGAACACAGGTGCCAAGAGGAGTCTCTTCCAGCAACTTTTCAAGGAAGCCTAAGGTATTCCTTCCAATATTTGTGTATAACTCTGTTGAGTACTACTGTTAATATTGCTTGGACAAGTTGGAAAATTACTACATTATGGCATGTGAACATCTAACAGTGGTACACCTTCTGAATGGCCACAGTGGAATTTCTCTTGTTCTGCACCATTTTCACATTTCGAAGACATCTGTAGGGGAGGAGTTACTGTACTTTATAAATGCATTTTAATAACTCACTGAAACTTTAATGTATCTTGTTTTCACTTGTTGGTTGTATACATTTTCCAAAGACCATTATGCAGTTGTTCCTGAACAGCATTTAAGTGGTAGTTGTCCAGTTGCCTTAGCACTGTACTGTGGGCCAGAGCCCTGACTTTCCTGCAAAATCTGGAGATGCGTTAAACTGAAATTGAAATGTCATTCATGGGTGATATTCCTGTTCTGAGTGATATGACTTCACAGTATTACTGCATGCTAAGGTAAATGTCTTGGGATTTCCTTAGTCAGTTACGACCCTTTTCTTCACTTACAATAACTAGAGTCTAATTATTATAGGAGACATCATGGGAGCCAAGCTGAGTAAGAAGAAGAAGGGTTATGATGTCAGCGACCCAAAGGAAAAGAAGGATGAGGAAACCATTCCTGTCACTGCAGTAGCAAAGTCTGAAGCTCAGCCTAGTGAGGAGGCAGCCAGCAGTGGGGCACCTGAGGAGGAGGCCAAGACTGAAGCTGCGGCAGACATTTCTGCTGAGCCTGCAGGGGAGGTAATGTCAGTGTCACAAGAAGTCACGTCATGCGAAGCCCTGGTGACAGAAGCTGTGAAAGAGGAAACAAACATGGCCCAAGTAGAAACGGTAGCTATAACAGAACCAGCTGACCCAGCTTTACAGGCACCTCTACCAGAACCAAAGGCAGAGGAGCCATCTGCTGAATCAGAACTAGAAGCAAAGCCTGAAGTAAGCTTACCAGCAAAGGAGGACCCTGCCTTGAAGAAAGCTGAAGAAATGTTGGCAACACCAAAGGTGGTTACTCATGAGGTCCAAGCTGCCCCTGAAACAGAATGTCAAGTGGTCCAAGAAGCTGTAAGTGCTGCGAAAGCAGCAGCCCCTGTCACAGAGCATCTTCCAGCTGACAGCTCAACTGTGATGGCCACGAAGACTTTAGACCCATGTCCTGTGCCATCTCTCCCTGGTTCAGGAACAGCCATTCAGCCAGAAGAAGCTACAGGTGAGACAGTGGCCATGGTACAGGAATCCACCACTAAATCAGAGACAGCCCTTCAGTCAGACCAAACTACATCTAATTCTGATTACATCACCATGCCGGAGACAGTTCACCCGAAAGAAGTTACCTCTCTGAAGATTGCAGAAGTACAAGAATCCACCTCTAAACCCAAGAGTACTGTTCATTCAGAAGAAAGTACCGTTAAAACCCTGGAGGTGTCAGTAATACAGGAATCAACCTTTAAATCTGAGAGTACCGTTCATTCTGGAGAAAGTACCATTAAACCCCTGGAGGTCTCACCAATACAGGAATCAACCCCTGAGCCCAAGAGTGCAGCTCAACCAGAAGAAAGTACTGTTAAACCCCTGGAGGTGTCAGCGATACAAGAATCAACCTCTGAGCCTGAGAGTGCAGTTCATCCTGAAGAAAGTACCATTAAAACCCTGGAGGTGTCAGCAATACAGGAATCAACCTCTCAGCCTGAGATTGCAGCTCAACCAGAAGAAAGCACCACTGAAACCCTGGAGGTGTTAGCAATACAGAAATCTACCAGTGAAGCAGAGACTGTGGTTCAGTGTGAAGAAAGTATCGCTAAGACAGTGGAGGTAGCCACAGTTCAGAAATCCTGTACTAAGCCTGAAACAGTTGTTCAACTGGAAGAAGCTGTTATTCAGACAGTGGCTGCAGTACCAAATGTTATTGCTGAGGTCAAGCACA
Organism: Scleropages formosus; assembly: GCF_900964775.1. NCBI lineage: Eukaryota > Metazoa > Chordata > Actinopteri > Osteoglossiformes > Osteoglossidae > Scleropages > Scleropages formosus. The sequence continues at coordinate 7,083,105 of NC_041816.1, read as the reverse complement.
CCCCTGATTCTGTTATTGATTTGATTCAGCAGGACAAATCGCAAACCAAAACTCCCGAACGTGCCCAGACAGAAGCTTCCCAGGAGGTCCTGGAGAAATCTGCTGCTCATGTGACAGAGGACAACATGTTTGACTACAAAGAAACACAAGCAGAGGCAGAAGTGAAAGCTGAACCTGCTGAGTTTTTCACCTCATTGGAGGAGCATACAGAGCCAACTCCAAGTCTGCAAGCAGAGGTTCCATGTAGTTCTCTGAATTTAAGAGAGACAGAAGCTGTTCCAGACATTGTCATTTCTGAATCACTTTCTACAAATGAATTCCCCAGGGACTGGGTAGAGGAAAGTGTTGCTGAGGTGGAACACGCAGCTGAACTTAAGAAGGTACCCATCACTATTCCAGAGGCAGGCTCTGAAACCTACAAACCAGAACCTGCTCTACCTTCTGCTGCTTCAGTGGAGGCAGAGGTGAGTGTTGTGCCTGATGAAGATGTCACAGTACAGTCAGCTGGGTCAGCTGGCAGCAGTACTCAAGCTAACAATATAAACTTGGAAAATGGAGAGTGCAAAACTGTTGACTCCACAGAGAAGAAAGACAGGCCTCCATCAACAGAGTTTAATGGTGAGTCGCAGGCACCCAAGGCAGTACTGGAGAAGTCTGCTGAGGCTCAGAAAGAGGAATGTGTCAATGGCATCGGCACACCTGATGTGTCCCCAAAAGAGCAACAGGTGATCAGTGACTGTGAGCTCAAAAAGGACTTGATAGGTAATGTGGTGGTTCCTGAGAGCATTGGTGAGATGGCAGAAGCCATTAATGCACCTGCGAATCAAGATGTTGACTTAGTTTGAACAAAGAAGGGTAAACTTGATAGCGGTATGAGTATGTAAAACTGCACTGTCTCCTGAATAGAATATGGAAGTACAATTATGGAGGCTCAGACTAAATAATTTCTGGTAATACAAAAATGAAAATGACCACTGACAGGCAAAGTAAGAAACAATGGAACAAGCTGATGTGCGTCACATGCATCACCTGACGGTGAACACTGGAGTGGAGATTGTGTAAGACATAATGAGAGATGAGTGAAACAGAAAAACAACAGAACACAAACTGGGCGATATCACTATAAACAATGAACTGAATGAGCAGTTCATTGCCTAGTCTTCTTCTGAGCCCGATCAATGACAAAAATGGTTTATTAAATTAGCATTTAATGATACACAAGCTAGATTTTCATAAATTATTGTCATAACTCTGTGAAAGGGGGTAAATTTAGAAGTTTTTGCTTTAGAAGGAAAAACAGTAAGGAATGTTCATTTTAATTCAGTGGATTGGTCATGGAAAATAAACATTTTTACCTCGACAATTGTTGTTTGGTTTTTTTGGTTTTTAGTTACTGATAATTCTGCTTACTTTTGACAGATTTAAAATTACCAGTTCTTAACCTGATGTATCAACACCAGTTCTTGCATTTGATTCTGAAAATAAAGGAGATTTTGATTTTAGCGACCACACACACACACGCTATCAGAACCACCTGTCCCATACGGGGTCACGGGGAACCAGAGCCTACCCAGCAATGCAGGGCGTAAGGCCGGAGGGGGAGGGGACACACCCAGGACGGGACACCAGTCCGTCGCAAGGCACCCCAAGCAGGACTTGAACCCCAGACCAACCGGAGAGCAGGACCGTGGTCCAACCCACTGCACCATCGCACCTCCCATTTTAGCGACCAACCAAACAAATATAAATTTCATATACAGTGCGTTACTTCAACTGTTAAAATAAATAAATAAATGTTTGTCATGTGACAAGCCATAAAAAATACCTGAATGGTGGTGTTACAAGTAGTTTCAGGTCACTAAAGAAAAAGAAATCCTTAAATTTACAATTAAAATGGCAAAATCAGAGGCTTGGGTGTTCATGTTAAACAACCTAGAGAACTTAACATTTGTAGAATCTGTTGCATACCTACACTACTGAATGATAAAGTTTTACTTAGTGAAATATAATGTCATTTAAAAGTGAACCAATGGAAATACACATGCACGAATGCACAACCACTTGTGGACCAAATTGGAAAGAAAGTGGGGGAGGGTTCAGCATTCTTTCTGGAAGAAGGGGCCTTTTGGGGGAAGGCTGAAAGGACAACCTCTATGATGTAGCTCAGGGAAAGACTTTAATGACAAAAGAGAAACTCAACACAGTCTGAAAATCCTAGTACCACAGAGGGATTAAGTTCTATGAGAAAATTAAGACATTTAAAATTAGAAAGACACAAAGTTTAATTTATTACAGTCTGCTTCAAACCGCAATGCTCTAGGAAAAGAAATATGGAGGATTTGGCCTGAGATATTGCACGCATGTAGCCCACCATATACTTGCATAACAGTAATACTGACGTACCAGAGTTTTAATTAATTATGAAAAAGGATGCTCATTTCAAAGAATAGCCACATTTGTCTTCAGACGTTATCAAGTGTCATAGACTTGGCACTGTGTCAAGCTGCCTGAAACACTCATAAATACTACTAGGAGGTTAAGGCAATCCAGTAGATTTATGAAAGGATTGCCTCTTAGTTCTTGGAGGGGGATGGGTAAAACAAGCAGTCCAGGTCTTTACTTTGTCTAAGTTTGACATAAAGGTCTTTAATGTGCATGGGAAAAAGTAAACCTTGTTGATGCTCACATTACTCTCACTTCAATTTAGTAAAAATCAAAGTCATAATTCTGCCAAGAGTTATAAAATTTGGCATCTTATTCTGAACACTACATTAATTTTTCATCAGATTATTATAATTTGATTTAAATCAAAAGTACCAAAAAGCATGTGGAAAGTACAATTTTTTTCTATTAATTACAACTGCATCACCTCTACCCATATCTAACAAATTATAGTCAATGCAATTTAAACAATTCACAATATGTAAATAACAATGTAAAAATGGACATCTTTGCCTATGCATATTTAAAAAATTACTTACAAAATAATTAAACAATCACTAAATTACATTCAGTATTTGTTGTATTCTTGGAGAAGCGATGATGGATGCATAGTTTATCAGCCTTCTGCAAAATAAGAATAAAAGAGCAAACACATCTAAGGGTTAAGGTTAAATAGCACTACTACAGGCAATGCCATCTTCCCCTTTATTAAGGAAAAACAATCCTTAGCAGTATCATAAAAAGGCCAGCCTGCCTCCTCTGTCATACTTGGAAAAAGGTTAAATTAATTCTGTCAGACAACCTTTATGAATATTTGGTGAAGGAACCATAAAAAACTCATAAAAGTCTCCAGCAGTTGTGTAACCAAGGACCCAGTTTAAAAGACAATATTAAAATTTAATCACTCTTTCCTACTTTCTGAGCTATTACTTTGAAACAAAAACAAAACAAAACAGAACAAACACCCAGAAGGGGGCCTTGCCTGTAAGCGGTGGTACTTCTTTGCCAAATCCACGTTAGTTCGGCCGGTCTGGAAAGGGTAAGACCACAGTATGCAGTTCCAAGATGGTCCCAGTTTCCTCACTCCATCTAGTAAGTACTGAACTTCTTCCTGTGTAAAGTTCTTCCTCTCTCTACGTTGGACCACACTGGATTTAGGGTTCTGGGAGCAGAGAGGGGCATCCACTTGTTACACTGTACTGTTACATTTGTTTCATTTATCTGTACTGTTCTAGTGGCTGTAGACCTAATCCATGTATATATATGATAAACAACTGGCTAAAACTGGATAATTTCACAGGCAATAAAGTCTTTTGCATGAATTACAAAAAAGGGTGCTCAAATTAGACTGAAATGTTCTTTTTGATTTAATAACAAAAGTATTTTTATCCAAAAAAAGTCTTTGGTCTCAAACATGAATAATATACATTTTAAACACTGGCCATAAAAGTCAAGCAAATCTGCCGAAAAAACACTGAACAATACTTTTTTTTTTTACATGCAACAAGAAGCCATCCTCACGCTCGCTTTCCTTTTCTTTTTTGACATAAACTTCTTCACTCTGGTAAGGTCTGCTGTCTGCATTTGAAAGAAAAAAAAAAAAAAGTAAAATAACCAAAGATCTTTGGGGAAATCTAAATAAAACTGATATATATAAAAAAACATTGAAAGTAGCAAACATCAACTGCCCCCTCACCCTCGGCCCCAGGCTAAGCTGCAAGGTAATGGGTATATGCTGGCCACAAGCCAACTGGATCATTCATTATTTATGTAGAGTGATCAGGCTTTTGGATACAGATATGATCAAGAGTTTGTTGCCATCTCCAAAATACTATACATTGAGAGTTTGATGGTTTTTCTGTGAGTTAATGAACTCTTAATGAGTTCTCTAATTAAAAAAGCCCTTTGTCATTCATTTTACTATCAGAAGTTTTTTCTTGGAAGTCTCCAGGCAACAATGGAAATATGTTTCACGAAATGAATGTTGCAAAACCATTATATTATTATTCTGCATCATTTACAAGAGTAATATTTATCTGAGGAAACACAAATGGCATCTAAGGAATTTCAATCTGATCACAGTGGCAATTAAAATCCATATTGATTTCTATGTTTGTGTAATGGCCATGCAAGGCCAGTAGACTTCCTTTGCATAATACATACAATGCCAAGACTGACAGAACAGGGCTGCAACCCCCAAAGCCATAACATAGCCAAGGGGCAGGCACCTCAGCATGAAGTCCTTAACATAGGGACAAGGCTTTTGTCACCACACCCAGCCCCCATCTTAGCTGTCAGCATGAAGAGAGGAAAAATAATTTCTTAACAGACACTGAATTATTTTGGGCCAAGAATCCAGAAACTAGTTTCCTTACCTCCCTCTTACCTCAAAATCAAAAAAGAAGTTATGTAGGACCGAGATCCTTTTGTGAATTGATTTCATGCATTACACTTCTGTTTCCTTCTTTGTTCACTCTGTTTATAAGATCAGGCTTTTTTGAGAACCCTAGTGAAACCAGACCACCTGCTCCCCTTGGACCCCACAAGAAAGGCAAAACAAATGGCCATGGCTGATTATACATAACGGTCATACACAAAAACAATCTGCTTATATCTACCTCAAATTCTTTATACATTACAATCCACCACTTTTTCTGCAGCAGCTACACAAAACTGTGAATAAAAGCAAATACAGTGTGTTGGTCTGCTGACAGGGATTTAAAAAAAATCAGTATAGCTAAATGACCTTGCTCAATTCCAGGTCATCAACAGGGCTGTGAAAAGAGACCACATGAGCATTTCTTGTAAGCTTTTATGCAGCTACTTGTGTGATGAACATTGGTGCATATGGTGAAGGAAACAAAGTAACCGTACTTATGAATCACACATCTACAGCTACACATCTCTCTTTCTCCTAATGTAATGCACAAACTGTATTTTCTATGAGATGTACGTCACTTTGGAGAAAAGCGTCTGCTAAATCAATAAATGTAAATGTAAATTTAATGAGCAGTCATAATTACCTGCTCTACAAAAGTGAGAACACTTTAAAAAGATTGGCAACTGCATAGAAAAGTAGGCCAATAGTTAACATTTCATCAATATATTTCACAAATACTATAAGATGTCATATGAAGATGGGAAGAAGTTTCGTCAAAGTCACTCTCATTACAATTTTTGTCTGGGACTCATGACTACTAGCATGACTACTGTCTACAATAAAATTGGAATACAGCACTGCATCTACCACTCCTTCAAACACAGCCTACAATTTTTTTCTGGATATCATAATATAGAAAACTTGTCCAGACTAAGATTTCTAGCATTACAAAGTAAAACACTGTAATAGAATAATTGTAATGTATGTCAAAACAAATTCAGAATGCAGTTCATAAAGAAAACTATAATTCAGTATTCTAAATTTGTATTTCAATTTTCAATATTAAATATTCACTTTTCACACATATTGAAAACTAAAAGGGATTTGATACTGTCTATGAAAATGCAAGAGTAAGATTCTGGCACTAATTTAATTTCCTGGCTCTAATTGCATTCTGTGTCTAAATAAAAATAGAATAACAAAGCATTATGAGGTTTCACATTTTATTGCTCTATATTTTCAACCTGACAGTTATTCTTTAAAGCGTGGGTATTTGTGGAAGGGAGTGCAATTGCAGTTGTAATTGCAAATGTAGTTTGGATATTAGAATTAGCTAAATCAGTGGTAAAATGGCACACAGTGTGTTGCTAAATTGGTCAGAGTTTATCCATTGAGCAGAGACAAAAATTATATCATCAGCTAAGCATTTGTCAGACACTTTTGTAACAGTCCCATAAGATGTAGCAAGGAACTATTTATAATTACTGAAAATTATCAGTACATGAAATTAATGCTTCAAATGCACAAGCAACCAAAACAATATAGAGTACCATTAATCTAAATTGGTGTAAATCTACACACAGTGACCTTGGGCTTTACAACTGAAATGGAGACACTGCCAAATAACAACCCTTGGTTACTTAAAAGAAATGTGGAAGAGGCTGTCATAGTGAATTATTTATAAATTAAATGAGATGGTGGAAGGCTACAGAGTGGATGAAGAGAGAGGACATTTTAAGGGGAGCAGCTCAAAAGGCACAGTGAAAGGGAGAGAAGGAATTAGTAGAGAGTGAGAAGAATAGGGAGGCTGATGTAGCAGAAAAGAATCAGAATCAGAACGAGCTTTATTGCCAAGTATGTTCACACATACAAGGAATTTGTCTTGGTGACAGGAACTTCCACAGCACAGACAGAATGACAGTGGCAAGATAGATGAGAAGATAGAGTATGTGAATAAGGGATGAAAAATATATAAAAAGGAATAAAGGAATGAAGAAGGAGGAGAAAAGAGTGGACGGTGAGTCCGGGAAGTAGGAAGAGAAGGTGCAACACTGAGTCACGTGTAGAAGTGAGGGAGAAAACCCAGTAAGAGAAGGAGGGAAAAGGAAAAGAAGGAAAGGTAGGGGTGGGACAAGTGAGTGAAAGGGTTGTAAATTGTGAAAGGAAGCGGAAAGTAGTGTAAAAGAGCACAGGGAACCAGAAAAACACGAACTCTCTGTTGCATTAGTACAGTACTGATTTTGTAGAAAATTAAAACAAGTAACAATAATAATACTCACTCTGGATGTAACAGAACCCATAACCATCGTACAATACCAATACCCCTACCCATCAAACAGCAATAGTGCAGATAGCCAGCGACACGCATACACACAAACAAAATGCATAAACAAGCACAAGACTGCATTCAAAAGCTGGATACCCACACACAACCACTGCTAATGGAAAGGTCCTAGGAGCTATGACAAGTTCTTACAGACAGATTAATCTAGCTGTCTATCGTCACCCTCAGCAGTGTGATAGATGAAAGTCCCTTGTGTTTTTGTTCTGGAAACTGGCTTGGGGCCCAGCTGTGCTTCTGGCATACAGAACAGAAAAACATTCCTGTCCTGAAGGACCACATTCCAAAATCCCTCACTGGCAGACTCCATCAGACTTAGGTTAAGACAAGCCACAAACGACCATATACAGTTTGTGTGATATCAGCAGCTGATAGTGGCATCCTTATTACAAATATGGAGCACAATGCCATATATCCCGGAGTAGAAGATCCCTTTTCAATACATTACTGGCTTACTTGGTCTAATAAAACCAAGATTATGTTTCCAAATAAAAAAGTAATGGAAGAAAATGATGTCAAAAACTACCTTCAGTTTTCTGAGGTCTCTTAACAGGAGTCAAAGATATCCCTGGAAAAATAGAGGAAAAAGAGACAGAACTTCATAAATCAAATGTTAAAAAATAGGACATCACATGGCAGAACAAGAGCATTTAGAAATAGGTGCGATATCTAAAATGGAGAACATTACACCATGTGTCTGTGTTCTTGCTGACATTAGTCTGGAAGCTCTTTGGAGAATCTCCGTTGTGTAGTGGTGTCAGGCTAAGGTCTGAAAGATCAGACAAGTAAAAGGCGTAGTGATAAAACTTATATGACAGAAAGCACCAAGTATCTTTCTTGTAAATGGCACAAATGTAAAGGGGGTGCTCTGGCAGGTAGCTTGGCTGTTGCAGGTTCCCTCAATAAGGAAGCTTTCCAGGGGAAAAAAAAATCTCATCCAGGTGCAAGGATGTACTTGATACCTCAAAAAAGCATTAATGGATTACACACAAGAATTCATGATCACGTGGACAATGTAGCGCTACAATGTACATTTGCGAGGGGATTTTTAAATTACATTCAGAGGAGTTGCTCTTTGGCTTCAATACAAAATCTAGTCTTATAACATTTTAATATTTTATATCTGATGCTGGGTGAAACCCGCCCCAACCATAAGAGGAGAAAAAACTCAAATACGGGGCAGGAGCGAGTGACTAAAGGATCATTGAAAGCTGATTACATGTTTCCACAAGAAAAACAGTATTACAAGAGAACCTGGTGTCTAGTTAATTACTTATTTGTTGCTTGGTTGACCCTTCTATCCAAAGCAACTTCCAGAACTTTACGAATTTATTTATACATACCGTTTTTACTTAGGGTAAGTACTTACCAAATGCTAAAGTGTTTTACAGCAGTGAGCAGTCATAGGACCTGAACCTGGAACCTTCAATTTTCATCTTAACTGCTACACTAGCTGCTGCTCCACTGCCATGGGCCATGAGCTGCATGTCCTCAAAACAATGTTTGGTTTGATCAGAACAAAATGACCTTGAAATCTGCAGTGTCTGCAGATATCTAAAGTTTAACTTCTCCAGTTCTCAGTGATTATACCATGTGCCTGTAATAGCAGTCCAAATCTCTACTATAACATATTGCCACAAAAATCACCTAAAACCTATTTTTATATTTAAGATATTGTACGAAGCTTTACATGTTTTAGCCAGGAATGCTGGCCCAGTGAGGTCCCTGGGAAAAGTTTCCAACAGTACTGATATGAACACATTATTAAACCAACACTCACATAAGCAAAACTAATCTTAGAAAGAACATAAATACATTAAAAATACATCAAGTGCAAAGAATTTCTTGTTCCTAAGATTGGTATATCTAATTCCATGACACTCCAAAAGTGTCAAGCCAATATTATTTTTCTCCTTAAAGTAAGCTGTATACAGAAAATAGAAGAAAAACCAATGGCTGTCACTGACATTCACGAACCTTGTGTAAATTTACCCTGGCAGGACATGCTAATCAAGATTAGTATGTTCTTTCAGTGCCTTGGAGTTTTAAATAGGGGAAGCATCTACAGCTACCAGAGGCAGACAGGGGAAAGAACCTATGAACTATGAACCTCCCCATGAGGCTGACAGCCATAGCCCTGGAGTCCCTTACATCTACAGTCCTTGGAAGCACTCCACTCTTCCCTGATCACTTTCTGGCCAGCTCTTCTGAAGCGGTCCTCTGCCTCCATCAGGACCGTGTGTCTGTCACACTTGTGCTGGCAGGAGCGGAGGATCCGAGAAATGTTCCTGCTGTTTATTGGGGACAGGCCCACTGTACAGCCTATCGGGAAAGAAGCAGATAAAGGGTCTTGCTGCACTTTCCACCACAAAACAAACCTGAAAAAGTAGGACCAGTGCTTTTAGTCTGAAGGGGCACTAACTAAATATTTAATAATACTGTTTCATTGTACTGCTTAGTTTTGTCAGATTCAGTACCCTCAGTTGCTTATCTATGTATTTTATTTACCGAAACCTATTTGACACCCCAAAGGGATATGAAGTTTAAAGCTACACAATAGAACTCTAAGCAGAAATCAAAAATGGCCCACATTACATCAGTGGTTGTTTCATCTAGTCAGCTACCAGGTAACTTTTATCCTGTCTCCTGCCCTCTGGGTCTATATTTAATACATTCATTTCAGATCCATCTGTGGTGCAATGCATCACCTTTTCTGTCTGGATTTTCTTTTCCCCCAGAGAGTTTGCCATCGGACAGGAGTATTTATACTTACAGTAACAAACAGATCTTTGTTTTTCAGACGAGACGCTTAACACAACACAAGAAACCATCTAAAACTCATTAACTGGTTATTTAGACCAATCAAGTTTTCAGAAAAAATATAGCAGTTTGTGAATTAAATCAAAGCTGTATGGTTATTTCAATTTTTTATGAATAGCTGAAGAATCAAATGTATTTACTGAGAAAGCATTTTTATGAAAGATTTTAAAAAATTTTGTAATTTTTCTTTTATGACCAACCTGAGCATCTAAAGGAGATCCGTGATTTCAGTTTTGCTGAAGTTTTCGGTAAACTATTGAGTTCGCTGTTAATTCTTTTCCAAGAATGAGCAGGAAAACCACATCTAGCCAATGACAGAAACTATTATAAGCCCAAAAGAATTTGACATTACCTATCAGTCACACAAACTGGATGGGCCCCTTCAAGAGAGGTATAACATAGATTGATGCAGAAAAACCCAATTAATCTCGTGACTGGAGGGTCTGTCTGCTATGGTCATCTGATGTTTCAGTTAGCTTTGTAAGATTTTCTTCCCTTGGATTGGTCCCTCAACACACTGTCACCACTCAAATTGTCAAGACTTAACCTGACCTCTTGTATTCCTTTTAAGGGAATGATTTCATTAAAGGGCACCACTGAAACTGATGGTAGATGGTGTGGCACCTGAGAGCTGTTGGTGACACAAAGGTGTTTGACAATAATACTAGAAGGCATTCTGTCACAGTGCAATGTGTGCTGGTTTTTGGAGAAGTATGCAAGACATTTCTATATGATGATTGTTCCTTGCTTGCTGCGGAAACAGAAGCATAGAGAATTTGAAGTTGCAGGTAAGAAATAACTGTTGCATTAGCAGGGACCTGTGATCAGTTCCACTGCAATATGATTGTAGGATTTTTCAGGATACCTCACGGCTCTGGTAGCTGGAGCACTTGCTAGTTCTGGATCTCTAGTAGTTCTTGTATCTTGGAGGGTCAAGGCTTTGGTTGCTCTGTAGATGGAACAGGTGATGCCATCCTGTTTGTTGGAATTCCCTTGTGGTCTGGAGGTGGAGCTGCAACCAGCTTGGTCTGGCTTGTGTAGCAATAGCCCAACCCCATCTCCATCTTTTTCTCCACATGGTGATATCACTTTTCCCAGCTCAGTAGCAGTCTGGAATATGCATCTCCTAGCAGAACACTGAACACATAGTCAACATAGGTTACACAAGCACATATGGGCACAAACACAGAACCCAAAGCTAACATGATTTTTCCACACAAACAGAGAGGCAGAAACATCCACTGGTTAACCACAGTCCCGTTAACATTCCCTTCTTTCCAGATGCAATCCTTAAAAACTTAAATTAAGTCCTATTATTTCAAATTGTTTCTGTGCTAATGAGGTGACCAAATCTCATGGTATAAGCTGATCCATGAATAGACAAGAAGGAGCACACGTACGTGTGAAATCCCACATGATAGGACTGAGACTAGAGAAACTTAATTTACACCTAAGAAACTTGTGTGAAAGCAAAAAGCTTTGTGTGCTGACTTACCGCATTATCTTCACAATGGTCCTGGATTCTATGGCTGTCCCCACTCAGTCTAATTTCAGAAGGAACTGGCTTGTCCTTGGTCAGTTCACAGTGCTTGAAAGAGCTTACACTCCATTTCTGGCTGTTCCTCCAAGCCTCGTGCCGGCCTACCACTTTTCGGCACGGAGTGCCTTCCCAGAACTGAGCACTTGAATTCACAGGAGGTGACAGTAGCAGCAGATCTCCCTCTCCCATGTCTCTGGCCACCCTGTACTGTGCAGGATCATACCTCTTATCTGTGGAATTTGCCAGGTTCCTCTCCTCCTCACCAATACTTCCCTGGAAGTCCTGACCACAGCAGCAAGAGGACAGTGCTCATTTGCGAACTCATAACTAACTAAGGTTTCTTGGACAAACTTCTGTTCATTCTCACCTTGTCAAACCTTATTCTTTTCATAGGGCACAATAGAAACTGAGATTAATAACACACTGCATCTAGACTTAGTAAGTGCTTCCCTAAAAATAGTCTGCACTACAAGAATTTTTGTGTAACAGTTTAAAAACAAAATTGAAACTACAAATGGAAAATAATCAGGGAAGTTTGCAGGAAGGGGGGAATACATTTACATTTTTTATTTAGCAGATGCTTTTCTCCAAAAGCGACTACCAATGAACTCTATGTAGTGTTATCAGCCCACACACCTTATTCACCAAGGTGACTTACACTGCTAGATACACTACTTACAATGAGTCACTCATTCATACATCAGTGGAACACATTCTCTCTGTGTCATTCACACACTATGGGGGACCTGAAGAGCATGTCTTTGGACTGTGGGAGGAAACCCATGCAAACATAGGGAGAACATGCAAACTCCACACAGACTGAGAGGGGATCAAACCCACACCCTCTCACACCACCCAGGTGCTGTGAGACAGCACCGCTACTTGCTGTGTCAGCGTGCTGCCCGAATAAAGTGTCAAGTAACACAGATGCTAGTTACTGGCAAGCACAAGTTGGTGGAAAACATTGACTGTTTAATATTTAAACTGTGGAATGACAAACAGTTTCACACAGACAGGAAAACTTGTGTGACTCAGTGATGCTAAATGACATTTCCTTAAACTGCAAAATGATGCACCTTTTCTGCTTTACTTTAAAGGTAGTTCTGGCAGTGGCCCACCTTAGCTAACAAAGACGTCGTGTACTGACATCAGTTTACACTAAACCTTTTTTAGTTCAGGCACCTCACCCCAGCCAGCGCTCTCTCCAGCCGGTTTATCCTCTGAAGCATTTCATTTGAAAAACTCCAGTAACTTTCCATGTTGCAGGAAGGTGCAAAATGCTGCTGGGGTTCGGAGGAGGTTCGGAAGTTGATGGGCTCATAACAGGAAGGGCTGCTTTCACTGGCCACACCTAAGGTCTTGACTTCACAGGGAGGACAACTAACTCATTTGATTGTCTCTAGAATAGACCTATTCTGTTGATTAGGGCAAAGTGTACCCTTTGTATATATTAACCATTCACAAAGCTGCACAATTTCTACAATGTGTTTTGTTGTTGGACAAACCAGAGCTAAAAAAATCAAGAGTTTTATGTCATCCAGGAGTAAAAGAGCACATGCATACTTTTCCTACAGTCACACCAAACCATGGAATATATTACACAGTACATAAAACAGATACAGAAAGAGAATTAGAATCCTTTCTCACTCTTCTGCTCACAGGTGTGGAGCACAAAGATGACAGCCCTTTTCAGTTCCTCATCCTGGGACTCAGCCAGCAGGTTGATCATTTTGGACAGACCACCTCCCTGCAGGAGGTGCTGCTGATGGACCTCTATGACAGAGAGAACACAAGACAAGCTTGGCAAGGCACTGCAGAACACCACCAATCAAACAGATGGGCACCTCACTGTGGCAAGCAGCAGCCTGGACCACACCCAAATCTTGAACAGACATCATAACCCAGAAAAGGACTTGTCAGGTGGAAATAAGCATCAGGTATTACCAACTGACCTTTACAGATACTCCCTTTAAAAAAAGATTTTTTGGGTCTATACAGAACAACATTACATAAGATAGTTTAGATTATCTGCTTTTTATTGTATGTACTGAAGTTAATAGGCATTCTTTCTATACAGTATTGTGGGTCAAAAGTACAATAAAACCAAGCCTACCTTTTACTCATCCTCATGTCTTTTCTTTACTTGGACCAGACACTAAGGTATGGCATACTCACAGTTTAAGGGATGAAGGGATAACATGTGTTCTGACTGACACACAGAGGAGTTAAGCCAATGGCTCTCTTTTGACAACATAATTTTTTTGAGATGTCGGTTTCTATTTAATTTACCAAAAGCCAATGTGCTACTAACTCTTCCTCACATATAGACATCGCTAAACTAAATCAATAAGCACTAATGTTGTAAATACTGATACAAGAATTAGGTCAATAAGAATCAAGCACTTAATGTTTACATTAGTTTTACAATATACACCCTTGTATGAATTACCTCACACTATTTTACTTTTCTCCAATGTCTAAACCATTTACTCAGCAATTCCTATTCTCAGATGAAACATCCAGAGCTCTAACTCCTAAGTGAAGTGCTATTAATACACAAGACAAGACAGCATAACAGTATAATCCTGCATATGATCTCTGATGTCTGTGATTCTGACCTGTGCTGCTTCCATGAAGAAATCTGGGTGAGTTACCATAGAGCTTAACAATAAACACACACACACTACAAACAGTTCTGTTTGAAGAAAATTTTCAAAATAATCAACTTGCCCCAAAAAGAAAACAGAATAAAATTAAAAATTACATAAATGTTGCTAACAAACTGCGTTTTGTCAAAAAAGTCCACCTGTAGTTTAAGATCCAAACCTATTGTTATCGCATCTTGCTGATATAGTGATATAATCACTTCTTGCCATTTATACAAACACTCTTAAATACAAAAGGCAGAAATTCTGTCATGCTCTGCTGTGTCATTTTGACCCTTGGCTGTGTATGACACATCAAACCAAGAGATAAACTGTTTAGTTACTCAGAAATCCCACAGTAAGGGCAGAGGTTAAGGTTTTGTAGAGGCATACCAAAAGTGACCCTGGTATTGTGCCTGTGAGAAAGGAATCTAAGCTGAATGTCTTTCCAAGAAAATATCTGAGCATATATGGACAGTCTTCAGTTTTAAGGGATGTTTATTGCTTTGGATACAAGTGTGCTGACATTTATTAATCTAATCTGTGTACCTTAATTGTGACTCCTTAATTCAAATGGGTGTCCACATGACTCACCACTAGCTTCGGTGCAGTGGCTCAGTGTGAGTATGATGCAAAGCTGGTCAGCTGTGCTCACGGTGGGGCATGAGAGCAACATGAGGAGACTGGACACCAGGTGATGCTCAGCCAAGCCTGCAGCTAGAGGAGCTAAGGAAGGAGAGACAGCAGACAACATGGGAAGGTTAAGAGCATCCACTGGTGACTGAATCTTTCTCATGTGTTGTTCCTTAACCTTTCCAAAAACCATTGTACTTTGATCCCCACCAACCTAATAAGACATGACAGACCTTGTGCCAAGCGCTGCTGTTTCTCACTTGTCGCAAGGCTGTCACTGGCTCAGCCAAAGCTGGATTTACAGTTCTGCCACCAGCAGGGCAGCACAGTGTCCCAATGTGACCCCCCTGACACACGGCAATGACTCACCATTGTCCCCTAAACACGCGCACAGAGCCCTGGTCATGGTGATGGCTGCCTTGAATGCAGAGCGTTCTATGCTAGACTCAATGGCTAGCCTTGCCACACATTGGGCTAGCATGCTCAGACCCCCTACTGAGGCAAAATAGTCCTGAGCAATAGCTACACAGAGGAGGAAAGAGGAAAGACATGATATAGATCATATTATACAAGCACACAACAAACGGCTCAGAGTCACTCAAGGCTTCAAAGTTACTCTTACATATGCATCACAGCAGACAAAATGCGGAGAAACCAGAAAAATTAAAAATCTGTTATGTTAAAGCATTGTAGCCTCAAACCATTGTGTCAAAAAGAGCTATGAGGATTCTTGAAATTAAATAACATTACATCATTTGATTGTTTTAAAACATTGAATGGAATCTCAAAACAGCAAAAATGTTACTTGTGCATCCTAGAATGAGAAATCCGTTCAAATAAAGTATTTAATTTCATTATCCGACATTGCATCTGGACTACAATTGGCTGACTTTAGACACCAATGAATCTGCAAAGTCCAAATTAAAGTGTATCAAAGTGGATTTGCTGGTCTATCTGTGAATTACAAACTTAAATGTAAAATGCAGTTTTGTCGCTAATGACATGCACTAAGGTCTATTTCAATGGTAATCCCCAAACATTACATGGTAAAGATAAGACTCATTATCTAATGTACACAGTAGTCATTTTGATACCATTTGTTCAATAGCTCTATTTACCAATGATGTTTTAACTAGTTACTAAAGTCCCCTCATCAACATACATTTCAAATTCATAACATAAAAACAGTACTTGTAAATAATCTTATATGCTATTTAGTCTTCAGAATGCAGGCAAAGATATATTACAGAGAATAGCACTGAGTAAATAAAACTGACAAACTAAGATAAAGCAAAGCTCAAGTAAAACATGAGTGTGAAGGTAAAATAAACTGGGTGTTCACCAGTAATCCAATTATTAAAACTGAAACAACAGGTAACTTGGCGTCTTTTTTTACATATGAGAGGTGATTAATGAAGTAACTCAATATTTAATCGACTGAAAATTGCCGAATACCCAGTGGCACAGCCAATCTACTGACGTGTAAAATCAGTGATTCGTGCTAAACATGGATTTCAGTGTTGTACGTAAGAACAGCAGATACAAGTTGGACAGGCAGTGCTTCATATTTTAACAGTTCAGTGGTTAAAAGGGTGTCAACACTGGTTTCATACAGCAATAAGTAGAGTGATATGAAGGTGGGCTGAATATCTGGACATCAGCCAGTGAAAACATCCCTTCTGGTTGTTGCCAAGCACTTGCAGACCCCCCACTCCTCCCGCCCAAGCAGTTTTCCAGTTCTGCCCATAAAAGCTCATCTTTGTTTCAACCTTCTGCAGTGTCAGTACTTTGGCCTGGCAGATTGATTTTGCATTAAGTAGCTGACCGGCAGAAAACGCCACCACTTCGCCCTTTGTTCAACCCTCTCTGCACTAGGCGATAAAGCAGCTCTATAACACAAGATGCTACAGAGGACTTGACAAAGCTCAACTAAAGCCCAGACACATGCAACAGGAGGAGGATGGAAGAAATGGGGCTCCTTGCTGAAAGCCTAAGATGGCTGCCAACACTGTCTGTACTGTGTCAGACAAATTAAGTAACACAGGAATAGAAAGACCAGTACCTTTATGTAATCTGAAAATGTCCTGTGTTGCAATTTATGGTTGCACAAACTTGTATATGCTATGTCAAAAGCATTGCTGAGTTTGTCATCCAAAAGATCAGGAAGTGACTGACACAAGTTTCAACATCACATTTTAGTTCTCTAAAAAAAATGTGTAAATATTACCATTGCTGGACATTACCTCATACTTCTGTGTACAAGTGTATCACTGAAGACAACTGAATAATTCAAGTAAGGGCTTGTAGTCTTCCATAATCAACAGGGCAACCCTTAGTTGGCTGCACCAAATGCATGATTGATCACTGGCACGAATACACAGCGAAAACAACAGGCACCTGCGTCATGAGTGCAAAGGCAGTGCCTGTCACACACCGTCTCATCCAATCTCTTCATCAAGATGCATCTGACTTGATGTAATCTGGCATTCTGGTGTTCATGGGAGGTGTGCTGTTAGATGGAAGGATTCAGGCAATGCAAGAGTGTGCCTACAAATGAAATTAATGTATAGAACACCTATATATAGAATGTACATATGCATAGAGCTTAAACTTGGTGTCAAAAAATAGTACACCATCCTACTCATTCACAGTAATTTTCTAACATGGCAATGTTTAGTCTGAGCATGACAAAGACCTGAAAAGGGAACTGATCTATTTCTCTCACTGTGCCCATGAGAATTTAGGCACCATGTACCCTACAGGCTAATGGCACCGAACAGAAAGCTGCTGGCTGAAGTTTGTGCAGGGCCCCAGAATTTTTACCCTTGAGAATAATGTTTTTATATAAAGGCTCAAATGAAATATTCAGGTAAGCCATGTACAAAAAAATGTTTTCTGTTTGACCTACTCACAGTGACTGGCAACGGCCATTGTTATGAAAGAACAGATAGGTTGTATCACATCATTCCTTGATTGTCCAAAGTTCTGCAGCCACAGTTTTATGACAGGAAAGATGGACATACACATTTGCTGGTTCTCTTCTGCCAGAAGTCACAGAAAAAGAGAAATACGATTATACACAACCAAGTCACAAAATGTCTTTAGCCTCAAAGACTGAAATTAACTGCCAGTTCAGTTGAGTGAAATGCAAATCCATAGCACAAGATGTTCATGTGGACAGAAGGACACAAACTGAATATGCAGGCCTATGTGTGAACTTTACACGATCTGTCAGGCTAATTTAAAATCCTGCAGAGTATTGATGCAAACAAGCACACACACACAAGCTCAGACTTCTAGCACTATAAAAAAACACAAATTTTCAGCCTTAAGCTGCCCCACTTTGTAACATGAACACACACCCTGCAGCATCCCCATTGAAAATGGGGCAGCTCAAGCCTCTTGGACACAGCGTCAGTAAGAATACATTTCAGACAGTGATTTAAACAGGCAACCAGCAGGCTCACCGTGGTGAAAATGTGAACTCTGTCTGTTTTTAAAATTACATTAAGCAAACCAAAAAGCTATCCGTGCAACCATGTGTTTGAAGGTGTAAATTATACTGTCCAGTGTGTTACAACTAAGCACAGAGTACTACACAATTATACAAGCAGGGGGGACAACTGCAGTACTTCAAGAGTACATGAGTTCCTTTACTAAATTAATTATTTGGATAGTATGTCGTGCCATGTGGCATTTCAAGTGTAACTTGGAGACGTATGAACTGTAGGATGAAACCTCCACAATTATGGCACTTCTATGAATCCAAAACAGCACATGAACAAACCCAGGTAAACACACATACACATGTACAACAACATAAATCAACCAAACTAAATTAAAATAAATATATGCTGATGTCCACTATACCATTCTGTGGGTTATTGACACAGCCACAAATGGCACTTGATAACGAAGCCCACAGCTGATACAGCTGAGACGCCATCCTTGGTTTCTCACAGTCACTGGTGCTGGGAAAACTTGTACTTGAACGACAGAAAAGACAGCCAATTCATTACTGGTGAATTTCTGGAACACTTCTTTGCCCAAGGCAGAAGATGAATAATGAGAATACACCTTCAAGCAAGCCACACCTATTACCTGAATAGCCTTAGGAGGGCACTGACACAGCCTGAATGCCTCGCAAGTGTCTGGCCCAGTCCTGCAAATCAGAGAAGAGTGCATTTATTGATGAATGCTAAATGAACAAATGAGAATAAGAAAGCCAGGGTTGTGAAATCCAAAACTGGGTACACTAGTGAAAGACTAGAGGGCATAATGTGACATCCACAGAAGCAGGTCAAGGATGAATGTGTAGCACAGCTCAAGGCTCTGCAGTGCAGGCACACTGTGTCACTAGCAGCAGAGAGAATGGATTTCTGTTTCAACAGTTAATACAGAAGTCCAAAACAGTATATTACATTTCCATTTATTCACTTAGCAGACACTTTTCTTCAAAGTGATGCACAATTCAGAGAAAACCAAAGTGTATTTAAACAGACCAAGAGTCATACATGCAGACATGTTATTGTCAAAACACAATTTTTCAATGCTACAGTTTGCCAATGCATATTGCAGTGCTACCTGCCTATAGAAATAACAGGACACCGAGAAATACAGAAAATATACATTTGAAACAAATCAATACATTAAACAAACAATAAATTTGCCTTTAAACATGTGAAAATATCCTTACTGTTGCTGGCAACCAGTGCAGATACCATGTATACGACTGTTGCTTTGAAACTCAGTGTGAGGTCCTGAACAAGCAAATGGGCCAAGTCCGCAAAAATGCTAGCCCTGCACAGTGCTTGCTGGCAAAACACTGCACAAAAAAACAATGTATTAATGTTTTTCAATTTTTCACAAGTCACTTTCATGACAAACACATCAGATTTGAAGTTAAGTAGTCTCAAAGTGTTTCCAGTCATGTTTCAGTTCAGAAATGGGTGACAACCGATCCTGATCAGACTAAAGGATTTAGCCAGCCTTGGTTTTATTTCATTTTAAAATAATCAAATTATCAAAACTTTATCAAAAGTATGTACTAGACAGAAAATAATAAACCTGAAAACAAATATGAAAGCTGAAAGATGAAAATTTTCATCCAAACACAGCAAAGGGCGCCATCTGTTGTATTTATTTGGAATCACAACATAATACTACATGTCACTTTCAAACAAACTGTTGCAGCAAACCAGCAGAATATACTGTATATTCTTTAAAGTGTATTTTGTTTCTCAAGAAAACCAAAATACAGTTGAAAAAGTGAAAGTGAGTTTTTTATCACTGTGCTTGAGAATGAGAATTCAAACGCACCACTGCTCTCTGCTAGGGCTCCCAGCATGAACAAGGATGCTTCCTTCACGCCAGAGTGTTTGCTGGACTGGGAAAGGTTATAAACAAACTGAACGCCGCCTATCTCCTGGAAATATTCAAAGATCTCCTCTGGAAAAAGGAAACAGACAGGAGCCTTCCCAATAAACAGGACAATACAAAACACTGAAGACAGTCACAACTACGATAAATTTTGTGGCACATTTACTGGCCCCAAGAGACCCAAGAGAATGTGGCAGCTGCAGCTAGAATAATCATCTCTGAACCAGTGATATTTAATAAGATATTGGCTTTGACCCTGAATGCAATGGCAGGAATATCAATGTTCAAACTGTGTTTGAGCCTCTGGGGTACAGGATATTATTTCAGACCATTTGTGAGACAGTTGAAGTTCATCACAGCATCACTAAGTACCCAAATGCCAGTCATAATAATTTGAAAAAACACATTTGGAGCACAATAGGAGTGCAAACGTGTCTTGTGATCCAGTGAATATATTCAGATTTTGTTAACCCATTGTGAGTTTTGTGGAAAAGAAAAATCAGCAAAAAATCACAGAAATGGATGGCCAGACATAGCACTAATGTTAAATTAACTTTCAAATGCAAAAAAGTCAAAGATGTACTCGTACCACAAAAAAGAATTTTTAAAATAAAATGGTGCACAAAAATGTAGAAATGTAGTGTTGAGTTTCATTTTGAATTCAGATTAAAATGCACTAGATTATTACATTGATTTTATCAAAATTGGGAATACCCTTCCATTTATGTCAAATAAATACATCAGCTATTGTTGAAATGTTGGCTCCTCATGACGGTTGGTATACCTGGTAATAATAAATAAAAATAAGTACTTTTTAAAAGCTGACCTTTCTGTTGGCAGATGGAGGATATAGTGAGCAGAGCCTGTTTCTGTGAATCTGGACAGTTCATCTGGAATTTAAGACACTCAAGCAGCAAGTTCAGGTCTGTCTTCGCAGCTGCAATTGAAAAAAAAATCACACAACCATTACCATGTACATGAATGGTTTGGCACATATAAAGGTTCAGAGTGCTCTCACAATAATGTGCAAATATAATATACTTGGTTGATGTTCTGTGTGAGCACATGAACATACAGAACAGCCGGCTATTCTTAATTATCTATTAATATTCTTTTATTTGTCATAATCTCCCACTGGTCCACATTACGGTTACGGACAGGTGATACTGCATTCCTTACAGACTGTTAAAATAGCACCTCAAGAACAATTAGGCTGTATATACACACACACACACACACACACACACACACACACACACACACACACATTTTCAGAACCGCTTGTCCCATACAGGGTCGCGAGGAACCGGCGCCTACCCGGTAACACAGGGCGTAAGGCCGGAGGGGGAGGGGACACACCCAGGACGGGACGCCAGTCCGTCGCAAGGCACTCCAAGCGGGCCTCGAACCCCAGACCCGCCGGAGAGCAGGACTGTGGTCCAACCCACTGCGTCACCCCACCCCTGTTTCCAATTAGGCTGTAGTTGAAGTTAAATCGGTCATGACCAAAACGCCACGTTACTCCTCCAGCAGGGGGCGCTACTTTTGTACGCGTGCACAACGCATTTAATATTAACTTTAGCACATTACATACTTTTTTCAAAAAAATTAACTAGGAAAATGGTGATTCAGAAAAACATCTGCTAAGAAACTGAGTAATGTTGTGTAACACAATAACTTTCCTATGTCACAAATAGCTCAGATTTCAATAACTTATTATAATGACCCTGCCTGCTGATGATGTGCGGGGAACCGAAGCATATGAGCATTTTCGAGTAAGTCTCCGTTATGCCTTATGAAAGCTTGTCGCTTTACTGTGACGGCCATGAATTGTTTGAATAATTACAGGGAACAATCAATCTTGGCTTAAATTGCACAGTGGGTGTCAAATGGCACTATGAATAACTAAGGAAAACGCAGACTATGACTGCAGTTCTTTTTTGTGTGTGAATTTCAACACCTATCGACTAGTTATGTGGAAAAACTGTTAAGATGTAACAAAGGAATATTAAATAATTTTGTTAAAGATATGACTAGTGGCACAAGATCCTTCAACAATTCATGTTTAATTAATAACAAACAAAATAGAAGCGAATTTACCACATATTATTTCCTTCTTCGTGGCCAAAGTGTCCATCCTCCTTTTCATCACGGATTGCAGAGCACTCGGAAACACAGACAAAAAGACCTATACACTCAAAATGAGCTTTGGTTACTACTGAAATACCTTTACTGTGCCCTGAGAGTCTACGTTTCTCGAATTTGCAACTGCCAACACGAAAACAGCATCACATGTTATGTTTGCAAGCTAGCTGTCTTGACAATTTTGTTATTTATGATTCTGGTAGAAACCAGGGACCCGGCGTAAATGCTTGTTTAATTTTACCTCACAATCAATGTACGAATATTTCCGCCCAAGCCAAATTTCAGATATCATGTCAGCTACAGGTTTGGTAATAACACGGGCATATTATATACAGCTACCGAGATGGCAAGACTGCCAAATCTATCAAAATTTTCTTTCTAAAAAATCCAAATGGCTGCACATGTGTCACGTTTATGTGACGTTGACTAGATAAGAGGTTTCGCTTACAAGTTTTAACGTTTATGTACAAAGATATCAATAAATAAGGTCGATTAAACTTATTTCCTTCTCGCCTCAAGTTTTTTTGACACTCGATGTACACGTCCTCGCGCGCCTCCTTTTCCCGCCTCTCAGTTCAAGCAACCGGTTACCGCGCGCGCTACTGTGGCGCAGCCAGACATTTCCAAAAGCAGAGATACAAAATACGAATACTAGGACACTGATTAATAAAGAATTACAAATGACTTTAACAAACACTAACATAAGACGAATGTGAAAGTGACAATAAGTAATAAAAACGAAATACGACGAATGATACGGACAAGTAAAACCTTAATTTAAACATGAAAAACATGACACCGAAAACGAACACAAAAATATAACCCATGATAAAGTACTGATATGTCAAAATAGGACCAGTGAGTGACTATTGTAGCATTATTTTTAATTCATATGCTTTAATTGTATACCTTTTACCTACTGATGCTTACACGTGTAATAACTATGTGCATTTTACCATGCTCTGAGTTGCAGAAATTGAATTTCGCTGTATCATTACAATAAAGCTGAATTGAATTAAATTGTTAAGCAATAAACACCAAAATATGACCAACATGATGCTGATAATAAACACTGAAGTGTGACCATTAGGATCCTAACAAATAATTTTAAAATCTTTTTAAAGATCTTTTGAAAGATTTAAAGAAAAGACCATAAAAAAGTGACACAATGTAAGGTCAACATTAAACATTTAATACATTTAAGAAAAGTTAGCAGAACAGCAATGTAGGACAGCTGTATTTCACAGCTGGAAAGTGGCAGATGTCTGGGACATGGCATTGTAAATGAAGGTGTTGTTGAAAGGTACAAACTGATGAGTGATCATTTTGATGGCCTCTTGAGCAGCACATCCTAAAGCAAAAAGGAATTTCTGATTATTTAGACAGAATGGAATAAACAGGTTAGTTTTTGGCATCACAAAGCCATACTTATTCAGTAAAAACTCCACATCTAGTAACTGACCTCCTAAAAAGGACGCTACGGTGTGCAGTTCACTGGCACCATATCGACAGCTGCAAAGGAGTACAAAAATTCATTTGTAAGACTTACTCAGGTATCAAACAATATTCATACAATAGATCCTATAAAAATTGATTTAACTTATGTTGCTAAAGTTTTCTAAATTTGTGTTGTTTATCACAGGCACTTACAACTCATGAATGTAATCATCTTTCACATTTACATTCAAGCCATATTCTTGAAGAAGGCTGTTAACACACAGCTTCAATTTGCCAATGTCTTCTTCAACTTGATAATTGTAGACACCTAGGAAGGAACAAAATGATTTCCTTTAAATTAGACTAGTTTGTCCAAACATATTAGCAGAGAACCTTAAGAAAGGGAACTAAATCTTAGTAATTTCCTGAAGAACATAAAGGCTACACCTCTATTAGGTCTCCATGACATAAAAAGGTAACTACTGATTCAGTCACTAAGGTCCCTGTACACTATTTTCCAAAATCCTGTCATTATGTATTTAAATTTAAATTTGTTTGTTAATAAATAAATAGGGAATTCAAATGAAATCACTTTTCCTCTGTGTCTCATTAAGCCAAACAAATCAGTAGGGATACCAAACATGCGTATTACCTGGGTAGCGGGAATGCTGCTGGAAAAAGCGGTCAACAGACCTCAGCATGAGGTACAGCACCATTTCACTATCAGGATTGTCCATGCAAGAGGCTGTGGAAACAAAAGGCCCTAAACTGGTTTAGCACCGTGGTCCCCCACCACTCTGTCAGTTCACAGGCACCCACTCTACGAATCTGTCACTTACTGATCTCGTCCTTGTTTACCAACTCCACACTACACTCATCGGCCAGGGACCTGCAACGCACCACTCTCAGGAAAGCAGCATTCTTACCTTTGAATAAAGCAGAGACAGAATGAAAATATATCACAGCACCAGATATAGTTTTCAGTTTTATTGGGGCTTTGAGAAACATCACCAGATCACTGTATGAGATGATGATGTTACAAAATCTTTTTTGGATTTTGGATACATTTAGGTAATCCTGCATTCCCCATTCTGAGCTGTGGTTTATCCTATTTTTGACTGTGTGACGATGAATGTACTTACTGAACAATCTGATCTCTTGCTCAGAGATGCTCTCCGGAGGCTGAACACATAGGCAAAAAAAAATAGTCAATTGAAAAATCAGCTCTTCAGTTTTTTCCCTTATACAGCCAAAAAAAAAAAAAAAAAGGTTTTTGTGGTAAACT
Organism: Scleropages formosus; assembly: GCF_900964775.1. Lineage (NCBI taxonomy): Eukaryota > Metazoa > Chordata > Actinopteri > Osteoglossiformes > Osteoglossidae > Scleropages > Scleropages formosus. Next base: position 7,058,058 of record NC_041816.1, on the reverse strand, counting down.
TTTAAACACGTAAACCATTTCTGAAATTTAATAAAATTTCACATTAAACAGCAACAGGACATCTTAATTGTGTTATGTAGTAGACACATTTTTTCTTGCTTTTGTAGACACACACCTTTCCAACAGATTGTAGAAGGGATTCTACGTGCTTGGACACCACTGATGCATCTTGCATTGCCTTTTCTCTGTAACTGAAAGAGAAACATATCAGGAACAATTGTTCAGTAAATAAAAGATCTAAAATAATGCTAAGGAAGTGCTTAGAAAGTTAACAAATTTATTAAATAAGTTGAGAAAAATATTCAACACTTTTTTGTAGTCTTGCTATTACAGAACATTTTAATATATAGAAATAGTTATCTTGCTCTGTCATTCAAACGGTTTAAGCTTTTTCAGCCACTCTCAGGCTCAGCTGAGGCATTGAAAACAGAGGATGTCATACACATTCTGAAGGTTGATGAACTTCTCTGAATCAGCAATCATGTCTGGAATGGTCCCCCGCACAGGTAGTTTCCCTTCTCCTTCATTCTCCACAAACTCCTTCACAGCCCGCGCCATCACCCAAAAGGCTGGTGTCTGAGGACAATGCAGTGGAGAATAATACAAATAAGCATGCATTTATTTATTAGGCACAGGCAACAACTCTTAGCTAATATTTCACATTTTGTACACACCTAGTTCCAAGTCAGTTCCATTAAGAGGGCAACCAACTCTCTACTCTTTAAATAAACTCTACATGCGAGCAACGATACAAGGACGCTGAAGTACAAGTGATCCAGCTGATATACATACAACATTTTGCTGGTACAGAACTAAGCTTGACCTGAGCCGTAATGTTCTTCCAGCCTTCTGCATTGAGGATGTCCTGCACCGTGCTTGGAATCTGTGCAGAAACAAAGAACAAAATAAGCATAATGATTCAAGAGCTACAAGCCTGGAGCTGATCTAAAAATTAGAAGAAAAAGATCAATACTATAAATTCTCGGTTACACCAGGGACAGACTTAATGAAATGTGCTGTAAAACCTTACATTAATCCCATCCATTCATTAATAACAATAGCCACTTCTTCAATGGATGATCACAGAGGTGCAGAGTCTATCCAGGGAGCAAAGTGTGAGGCACGGTACACCTTGGACAGTACACCAGAGCATTACAAGGCAATCACACAGACTCTTTCACTGTCATAACCACACTATGAACAATTTAGAGTCATCAATTCATTTGAAACATATCTTCAGAATACAGATGGAAACCAGAGCACTGAAAGAAATGCAAGAATACACGGGAAGAACATGCAAACTCAACACCAACTAAGCTGGATTCGAACCCACAGCTCAGGAGCTATGAGGCAACACTGTACCTCTGCATATTAAACCCATTTAAAAGGACACACTGTATGTAGCAGTTTGTGTAAATCAGTACAATATCACATCAAGCGATTAGCTATATAAAATCTGTTCCTGGTTAATAATGAAAACATCTAACATTAATCACATAATCATTAGCTGTTAAAGGACAAGTACATACACACTTTTACTTCTGTAAAATGTGAAAAAGAAAAAAACAACCTTTGTGGGGTTCAGGGCAGTGTTGACGTTCTTGATTGCCTCCTCAAAGTTCTCCTCATCCTCAGCAACTCCGTTCTCGTTCTTCAAGATCCCTGAATAGACACAGGTAACACTTCTCACAAAAAGCACTAAAACCTTGAATAGCCATGACAAACACAACTTGTCACATTAAAATGCACCCCATTTTATTAAAAACAAAAACATGGAGAATGTTAAAGTGCAATGTAGCTTAAAACTGAATCTGAAAATATAAAGGAAGTTTGGTTTATGTTTGCAAATTCAAGTCCAGATCAATGAATTTAACAATACTACCTTCTCGAATAAGCTGTCGGAACGCTTCTTTCTCCTTGTAATTCTTCGGTAACTGATAATTGTGCTAGGATAGGCAAGGAAACATTACATATATCATTCATATTTTTAACTTGAAAACATTTTACGTATTTACCGTAAATCTCATAAAACAGGGGAAACTGAGTTTACACTTCTTTTGCAGTTCAAATTGTACATTTAAACAAATGTACTGCACATGGCAGTTACCTCATTGTACCATTTTTCAAGGTATTTGGCAACCACAATGATCCATGGTGTATGACTATGATCCTGTGCATAAGAATGAGAAAACAAGTATTATTTTAACAGCTTCTGGAGGAAAAAAATGGTGATGATGCATTTTCAATCTCAAAACCACCTTTTTATCCATGTTATCCAGGTCATAAGACTGAATGTGATTCTTCAGTTCTGCAAATGGCTGGTCCAGCCTCAGGTCTTCAAGAGCATTGTCTGGATGGGATTCAACCACTATATGCGGCACAGGGGTAGAGAAAAACACAGATGCATGAGGTGAATGTCAGTGTTTGATGTTACAGAACTTCCGATGTTTCCGTTTCAGGTTATGTTCAAACAGAAGCAGCTCCCCTCTTATAAGGGGCAACAACCTGTCACTTAACCATGGTACCACCTGGTGTTCCTCCTTTGCCAGCACACTACAAGCACTGACAGCCACCACCTCTCTCACTGCAGAGAAACATGTTGTTAAGTAAATGTGCATCTCATTCCCCATCCTTCAGTACCTGTGTGTTCTTTCACTGCCAGTCTCATGTAGCCAACCAGACCATATGTCTTACACACCAGGAAGGGAACTCCAGCATTCCACAAGACGCCCGCCAGCCTCAGGCATGTGCTGAACAAAGACAGACAGTTTTCACCTGAGCTTTGTCTCAAGTCATATTTCCCCCTTTTCATTTTGTTCACATAAATTAAGAAGTACTTCAGATTCAATTAAAACCTAACCAGCAGTCCCCCTTTGGAAACCACAATTCATAGCCTAGCCTCAATTTTAATTTCAATAACTATATATTTTTAAGTCACACTTATAAAATCGAGGAAAAGTGTAGAAGTACATTTCCTTTTCCACATTTCATAAGATCTTTGAAAGCATGCGTCAGTGTACCCCAGAATACGTGCCCTTTCTTACCTCTCAATTAGCTGCACACCAATCACCAAGCTGAACCGATGGAAGAACTCTGGGTCATTGTCCAAGAGCTTGTCTGGACTCTGAAATTGATAGATCATTCAGTCTTTTACAATAAATAGGTTGATAAAGTGTGAGCTGCATGATCATACAAGCACCCAAGTCCAAATTCAGAAGTGAGAAGAACTCTTTCTCTAAAAAGCAGAAGAAAAGAGGACAGGCTGCCCACACTGTAACTGTATCATGCTGTAAACTGTATAAGCTGAATTCCTCCTGTATGGGGTAGCACCAGGAATTACCAACCTCTTCCACAAAGTTCCCCGAGACGTCACTGTTGAGCTCCTGCAGCAGTTCCGTAGCAGCCTGAGCTCGGTTCTGACACAGACCACAGGGATAATCTCACTATCTGTGCCATGCTGGGAGTGATGAAACACTGACACCACATTAATAATTCATACTCACTCACCTTTCCGATGCTGCTGATGCTCAGGAAAAAGCTGCAAGATGAAATGTGTGCGTTACAGTGGTGCAGCGCAAAATGGATTTTTAACAAATTACAACTTGTTAATGTCATACATTTTACCTTTACAACTGTGTCAACGGGGGAATTTATAACAACTCACTTATTTCCCACATCTTCACCGGTGACTTTATGTCCATCTACAATGGTGAACGCGCCAATACCTGGAAACAAAAAAACCAGCCTCAAGACATACAACACAGATTTAAGTTCATACACCTGAAACCAGTGGGTTTCACAATAGAACATTAAAAAAGCAGTAATGATTCGTTTTCTTGGTAGATCTACATGGTGCAGTCAATATGTTCTGTGTGACGCTGCTGTGACTGCAACTAATCGATAATAAGAGCTTGGCAGCATCACAATAGCCAATCTTTGAATTTACTGACCGTACCATGTATTTAGTTATGACAACCTACACAAGTAAGGATGTGAGATTTTAAGATATTTGCTGAGAAGCACAATTTGTGGGGTAGTGTATTCCCAAATGGCCCACCTGGCAGCACCAGATTCTTGAGTATTTCAGTCCCTGTGGCAGTAGCGTTGATCAAACACACGTGTGCATTTTCCAGGGCTTCTTGTCCGTGGTCTCCCCACAATCTGAAAGGGGAGCACAGCTACCTTATAATAAATGTAATTTTGAAGGCAACCTCATTTCCTTATGCCGAGTTGTGAGAAGGTGACCAAAACACTAAATCAGACATGCAAATCATACATCCCCTGCAGATACTGAGCCCTGGAGCACTTTGCCCACTGTTTTCAACACAGATTGTCTTCCTGGATTAGATCAGAAGCAATCAGTGGTTCCCACACAACCCCGAAAGGATGGCCACCACAGAAAACGCAGGATGCTATACACACGTAAAGCCATGCTATACTTTCAGAGAGAAATAGAATTTTCATATAACATTCAGGGTAAAACGGTTTTGCTTATGGGTTCTGAGCACGGTTCACATCACCTCCTGCTGTTTAGACTGGCTTTCACCACATCCAGAGACCCACTGATGACAGACAGTTCGGCGATCTGGGTGGATGCACTGAGCATCGATCCCATACTGTCTGCTGCCGTTAGTCCAGTACCTCACCTGTCTGTACCTGATCCAACATGGGAGGTCACGCTCCCCTCAGTGTTCAATAATACGATACGGCCACATTTAATTAAACCATATGATCAGCACGACTGCTAATATTTTGACCCCCGAAATCTGACAATCGTTCGGCCCCTAACCTGAGCTGTCGATCGTATTTCTGCTCTTTATTCGACTTTCCCGCGGCGCTCTGGGCCATTCTGTCATCTGCAGCACAGCAGCACCTCTGCTCTGTATCTCCTTCAAGATCCGCCACACGCTCGCACGCCCGACACAGGGGAAGCCAGATGAGCTCTCTCTCTGCGCTTCGGAGAGGCGACTTCGGCTCAGAGTGGAGCTCTTATAGAAAAAAATGGACTAAATGCTTAACAGTGAAACATGGCGAGCCTTGCTTGTCTATCATGGACTTGTGTTCAATTTTCTGTCTTCTTCGATGGATTCACCGGCAGGACATAATAAGCGGCGATATTGACTGGCGCCCCCTGCAGTTCGGAGTGTGAATAGCTGCAAGGCAGAGGGACTATCTATCTATCTATCGCTTATAATTTAGCAGAGCTAAGAATGTCATACATTTTACCTTTTTTGTTATTACTTTAACCTGATTTATAGTTAGGGTAAGGGGGGTGCAGTGGTGCAGTGGGTTGGACCTGATCCTGCTCTCTAGTGGGTCTGGGGTTCGAGTCCCACTTGGGGTGTGTTGCGACGGACTAGCGTCCTGTCCTGGGCGTGTCCCCTCCCTCTCCGGCCTTACGCCCTGTGTTGCAAGATAGGCTCTGGTTCCGCGGGACCCCGTATAGGACAAGGGGTTCGAAAAGTGTGTGTGTGTGTGTGTGTAGTTAGGGTGCTAAAGTGTTATGTCAACTGAATGTGTTTGAAGCCAGCTGTAAATGGTGAAGAGAACAATGCCAAAATGTATTGTCCCTTCTGATGCTGTGGTGGTAACACCATCTAGGGTCATGTCAGTGTGAGGAAGACAGAGGACACCAACATTGTAGGTGTGACCTGAAGCAGTGAGAGCAGCCATCCTAAAACTGACTTGCAACCCTCTCTTCTTTCAGCTGATTTATTATGTATATGTATGCACAGGGACATCAGGTAGCATAGTAGTTAGAGCTGCCTTTACTCAGAGGACTCAGGTTCAAATTCCTCCACCTGCTGTAGTTCCCTTGAGCATACTTACCATGAATTGCTCCAGTAAAAACTGACCTGCTGTATAAATGGGTAAATCACTGTAGGTGTCTTTTTTATTGTAAGTTCTTTGGGAGAAAGGGGTCAGATAAATGTAATGTAAATATAGTGGTGTGAAGACCTGGATTTAAATCTTGTAAAAGATTACTCCAATGCTTCAATAACTGTTAGTAGCTTAGTGTAAAAACTGAGCATTCCATCCATCGTCAACAGCCACTTGTCCTGAGTGGGGTTGTGGCGAGCCGAGGCCTTGCCTGGCAGCACGGAGCCGGGGGAGAGGGGACACACCCAGGATGGGATGCCAGTCTGTTGCAGGGCACCCCAGGCAGGGCTCGAATCCCAGACCTGCCTCACAGCGGGCACCAGCCGAACCCACTGCACCACCATGCCCCCCCAGCATTCTAAATCACTAATAAAACTAATCTTCAATAAAACTGTGAGCTAAATTAATAAATGGAAATGTATCCAATGTTGAACTAAACACTTTGAATAGTATGGTTGCTGGTGTGACAGCTGTACAGCTTCCACAGACAGAGTAAGTACTGTATGTGTGAGTGGTATGAAGATGGTCCTTGTCCAGACAGGCCGGAAACTGACACCTCACAACCACAGGTATACAACTTTAAAGAAGTGACACTCTACCAGCAATGCAAGATGAGACAGCAATCTTCCAGGATGAAGAAAATTTGTACAAGAGCTCATTTTAGCAACAAGCTGGAAATCAAGGAAAAATGACATTTCAGCTTTTCTTTTTTTTTTTAAAATCAGAAATACATGTTATAATTAATATATGTAGAAATATATGTCCTTATTGAAAGTAGCCTTGACACTATTTTGATTATTTCCCCAAAGAAAAACTCATCTGACTGAACTGCACTCATATTAAAAAAAGAGGCAAACAGATATTAATTTTGAAGAAGTGGATTACATGAAGGGGGTGCGGTGGCGCAGTGGGTTGGGCCGCAGTCCTGCTGTCCGGTGGGTCTGGGGTTCGGGTCCCGCTTGGGGTACCTTGCGACGGACTGGCGTCCCGTCCTGGGTGTGTCCCCTCCCCCTCCGGCCTTACGCCCTGTGTTGCCGGGTAGGCTCCGGTTCCCCGTGACCCCGTATGGGACAAGCGGTTCTGAAAATGTGTGTGTGTGTGTGTGTGGATTACATGATAAAACTGACCGCCACTGAAAATAATAAAAAGTATCTTTTGTAATTCACTTAATTATAGTAGGTACCTTACCTAAGACTTAAGTATATGTACTATATACAAAAGTAAAATGTTCAAGGAAGAGTTCTGCCTTTAGAAAGTAATTTCCAGCTATAAAAAATATGAAAGTGAGGTGTATCTTATCCTTCTTTACGTTGTTTAATCTCTTTCATAATGTGTATTTGTGTTGTATACATAACTCCGATGTTTTTTGTTTCACTTTTTGATATGCTTGTGTGATGCTGTGTATTGTGTTCTTGTTTGTATTTTCTGCGTTATTATTTCTATCGCACGGGGGTGCGGTGGCGCAGTGGGTTGGGCCACAGTCCTGCTCTCCGGTGGGTCTTGGGTTCAAGTCCCGCTTGGGGTGCCTTGCGACGGACTGGTGTCCCGTCCTGGGTGTGTCCCCTCCCCCTCCGGCCTTACGCCCTGTGTTGCCGGGTAGGCTCTGGTTCCCCGCGACCCTGTATGGGACAAGTGGTTCTGAAAGTGTGTGTGTGTGTGTGTGTGTGTGTGTGTGTGTGTGTGTGTGTGTGTATTTCTATCGCTTAAACAAACAAACCAACAAACAAGCAAATTAATGAATGAATAAATAATTATGAGAAGAAGTAAAGTCTTGGTGCTGTTATTCCGAAAGAAGCGCAGTGCAACGGTGGGTTGGCGCTCCCAAGACTCGAGCTGTACCACACTTCACTCTAATGTAGGGTTTACTGTACTTGTAATGAGCCGTTTGCCTGGCGCTGCTCCTCTGCCTAGGCAACCAGTCGACATGTCATCACCTTGACCAACAGCCAGGACTGAGGAGTGTCAGTTACCTGCTGTAAAGGCAGTACTATCATAGTATCATCAGGCAATCCGTGTCACAAAGCTCATCTCCAGCCATGTACGTACAGTACAAGTACACTGCAGTACTGCTTTGTGAACGCATCGCAATTCAGCCGCTCTCAACTGCTTGCTCGGTGCGCACTTACACATATACACCGTGAGAGGAATTTCTCTTTTTATATCATCGATCGTTTATATCTCAAGGGTGCGGTGGAGCACCGAGTTTGGCCGGGTCCTGCTCTCTGCTAGGTCTGGGGTTCGAGTCCTGCTTGGGGTAACCTTGTGATGGACTGGCGTCTAGTCCTGGGTGTCCCCTCCCCCCCCTCCAGCCTTGCGCCCTGTGTTTCCGAGTTAGACTCCAGCTCGCCGCGATCCCGCTTGGGACAAGGTGTGTGTGTGTGTGTGTGTGGAAAAAAGTGGAGATGATGGGCGGAGTTTCTGCTGAAGGTCGATCACCATCCTCATCATCACCTCCACCCCTCCTCCTCCACTGCGCCTTTAAAGGCTGGCTCGGACACCTCATGCGATCATTAATTCATCCCTCCATCAGTCCATCCATTCATTCTCGAACTGTCCGGGAGCCGGACTCCCGCTGTTTGGACCGGACTGCTTCGCTGATCGGACGGACACCTCACCATGACGGGCCATCATTGGGGCTACGGAGAGGAGAACGGTGAGTTGCGGCTGTGGGACGCGCCGGAATCAGAGCCACATACCTGCACACCTGTGGAGTCACGCGCACGCGGCGCACGCGACACACCTCGCCGCGCGATCACCAATGCCGCCCCTCGCGTTTCACACACTCCAAATAAATCATCTCGCCCATGAATATTTTTTTTTTTTTAAAACTATTGGAGACCTTCTTTTGCTATCGTGTAAAACTCTCGTCTTTCCGTGTGGGCTCTAAATACACTAAAAACTGTCAGCGGTGAGTTAGTGCTGTTCTTCGGTTCTCCGGGTTAAGAGGACCGTTAATGCGGGATTAGCCCAGTTCCCTCAGGGACAGATCACAACAACACAAGTTACCGCATCTTTACCACATCTCACAGCGCGTTGACCCGCTCAGTCGCTGCGGGCTGTGTGTCACTGTGTTTACCCGTTATATTCCGTCTCCAGGTTGTGTGACATCTGAGCGGAAGTGTAATATTTTTTTTGTCGAAGTTACCGACCCATACAGCTCCTTTCTATCCTCAATGAAGGAATGAAACGGGTTTTGCGATCGAAGCCAACAGTTTCCCTCCAAATTTAGTGCGGCCCTGCGTGTTATAACGAAGGCGTTGTGTAACCTGGTTAAAGGATGGTAAGTACCTGGGTCACCTGTCCTACGAAGAATGCAGGCAGATACACCTTAAAGTGCTTAAATTTTATATGTATTTTGACAGAATTAAATCCTGCATTGTGATGATTGTGTGTGTAGTTTACTTCTCAGGGTCTTGTCATAGGGTTTTAAAGCTGGAAGACATGAAATTACATTTTACTTTTTTTTTTTTTTCCCCTCCAGTACACCTCTGTGGGTGTAGTAATAGTAGGAGTAATGGTATAACACTTGCTGATAATTTAAGCCATTTTAAAATGTTTAAATTGATTCGTACCTCTTAGTAGAGAATATAAGGACAGGGGCCTTCAGGGGCTTGAACCTGCATCATACATACTGTTCTGCTGTTGAGCTTCATCATCCCAGCTGGTTTGGATGTCTGAGCCCACAACTGTTCTGCTACATGCTTCCCTTCTCTGTCCATCGTAGGCCCCTCTGCGTGGCATAAGGACTACCCCATCGCTCAAGGTAACCGCCAGTCTCCCATTGACATCGTGCCGACGGAAGCGGTGTACGATGACAGTCTGCCCCCCATCATGGTCTCCTACGACCACTGCACTTCCCTTAGCATCTCCAACAATGGGCACTCTGTGGTCGTTGACTTTGACGATGGGGATGGCAGGGCCGGTAAGTCCTCAATGCATTTTGAATGGAATTAAGGAAATGTGGTTTAAGGATGTCTGTAAAATGCAAATGAGTCTTCTGCATTCCTTTAAAACTCTGAGCAAAATCAATTAATCTAAAATGTAAGTAGTATTTGTACCCTTTGACAGTCTCCTTCCCCAGTTCTTACCAAAAGAGCTGCTGGGGCTGAGTGCTGTTTCACCTCCTATTGTCTTATTTAGTAGAGCCTAATTGTTTGAACTGTCATAATATTTACATACCACAGGATAATTTTGAGTCTTCCTCCTGTACAGTACAAAAAATAAAGGTGCAAATGAATAACATGGGGCGGCCTGTTGCACTGACTTTGGCTTAGCTATCAGAGAATCTTGTCCAGGAGACTGCCTCACCTGTATCTGGAAGGGTGTCTCATCGTGCTGTATTGTATGCTTAAATGACATTGAACTGGTTAGAATAATTTGCAAGTTTGAGTATTTGAAAGCATTCATCGGAAACCTCAAAACCTCACCCTGCCAAGCCATTTGCATCGCAGGCACCAAGGAGTCTGGAAAGAGCCACAGGATCCATGCTGGTCCAGTGTGTGACTGTCATGACTGTGCTTTTGTGGGAATACGTCCAAAACAGACCATGTTTAATTAACACACTGCATGGTGCTGAGCTCAGCAAGGAATCAAAACCTGTTTTTCCTTAACCCCATGTGATCATTATAAAAAATGCCTCTGTGTTTTTCCAGGCCTCCAAAGTGTTATGTTCTGTAAAATATGGTGCAGACAAGCATCCTCTAGGAGTGTTCTGTTTGTGTGTTCATGTGGAAACAAGGTGAACACCACTATAACTGACGATCTTAGCCTTTTCTAGACCATGGGCACTGTTAGGAATCGGATGAAAGCTAAGGACCCCACCTAGAAAATTTTAATAGATAAACTGAGAAAAATACTCACTTTCATTTACTGCTTGTCATGGTGATGACAGTCTGGAGTCTATCCTGGGAGCCCATAGACAGACCCTCACTCCCCCCAAAAGGTGCTCAGGGAGCTCAGGTTAACCCCTGACTTATAAAGACCTTATGAGCAGAATTTTGACTTGGAGTTTCCACAGCAGAAGGTGAGTGTTTCCACAGAGGGTTCACAGGTGTGGTGACCTGCACTAGGTGTGCCCTGAAAGCCTCAGGGTGGTGTGCTCATATTTAAAATGAATGTGGTGAACCAGACTGCTATACTCCTCCATATCTGGCTACTTGGTGGTCCCACGCTGAAAGGTAAAGCACAAAAGTTCTTGGTTCTGGCTCCGTTGTAATGGAACGACCTCCCCCTCTCACTCAGAACTGCTGAATCTTTGTCCGCATATAAAAAGGGTTTTAAAACTCACCTCTTCCAGACCCACTTTGCCCATGATCTACTAAGCTTATGAAAGGTGTGACTGTTCATGCACTATAACTTTAAGATAATGCCTGTTAAAGAATGGATAAACCTTCATGCACCTACTCCTGTAATGTAACGTAAAAGTTTTTGTATATACACTAGGAAGGAATCGTTGCTATTCGGATAGAATTTTATACAGCTATTCATGTGATCAACATCGATTCATGTGGTAGAAGGAAACTAACTGTACTTAAAAATCACGTGTCTGCAACTATGTCTGTTCTCCTAATGTAATGAACACATTGTATTTTCTATGAGATGTACCTCACTTTGGAGAGAAGCATTTGCTGAATGAATACATGAACATGTGAGACACCTTACACTCTTCTTGATAGAAGTGATCTTGGAGCAGAAGCTCCACTGTTCTATAGATCTTGGCAAAAGCACAAACAGTCATGATATATGGGGACTGTTTGTCTCTGTGTTTGTGTGTGTGGTCCCAAGACCACATGGAGGGAAAAGGTGCTGTTGACAGTAGCTGAACAGCTCTCCATACCCCCCACAAACACACTGCAGTTCCTCATCCCAGAGGGAGTGCTGAGTGGCAACTGTTCTGTGTGTGTGTGGGGGGGACAGGACAGGAAGGGCTGACAGCTGGTCTCTACATCCTGGCAGTGATCAAGGGTGGCCCCCTGGAGGTGCCGTACCGGCTCAAGCAGCTCCACTTCCACTGGGGCGGGCAGGGCAGCCACGGCTCTGAGCACACCATCAGTGGGAAGACCTTTGCTTCGGAGGTAGGTCCCACTGGACAGCACGTGTTTATGCTGACTATGCCTGCCCCATCTGTCCTGTACGTCATTCGATGGTTCAGTGGAAAGTGCTGTGACGCTTGGCCTGGCTGAATGACCCTATGACCTCTGAGCCTCCTCAGTATAATGTGCAGTGCTTGTGCTGAATTACTTGGTCAGGCTGAATGACCCCATGACCTCTGACCCCTCTCTCTTCATCCTGCAGCTTCATCTAGTTCACTGGAACGCTGCCAAATACAAGACTTTCGGGGATGCGGCTGTGGCCCCGGATGGCCTTGCTGTCCTTGGTGTTTTTCTGGAGGTGCGAGCCAGGATTTCTCCCCCCGGAGCTGCCCTGCTCACACCATGGCTCTGATGGGGTTGCAGATGGGGTCATGTGGGGACACGCAAAGGCCCGATAAAGACAGCATCCTTTGTATGACACCTATCATTTATATTTACATAGAAATGTATTAATTTAGCAGAGAATTTTCTCCCAGAAAACAGAACAATGCATTACACCAACAAACAAAGAGATCTAGATGAAGACACATGATTCCTAAGTACTGTCTCAGTTTCATGATACTGTATAAACTGGTACACATTACACAAGTAGCTATATAATATATATATTTATATCCAGAGAGAGGTTTGTGAGCGGTGGTTACACCAGTGTGGCTTTCAATGAACTGGTTCTGGCCCCAGGAATCAGAGTGTAAAAATAAATGGTGTGACGTGTGTCTGCAGGTGGGCGATGAGCACAGGGGTCTGCACAACATCACAGATGCCTTGTACATGGTCAAGTTTAAGGTAAATGTTAAAATCCTTTTTTTTTTTTTTTTTTTTTTTTTTGCCAGTTCATGTTTTCCCCTCACAGATGTATAGAAATCATTTTTTTTTTATTATTCTTATGAGATTAATTTTGCATTTAGAGGAAGTGGTGCTGTGGGAGTTTAGATCTGTGCCCCTTTCCATCAGGGGAGCTTTGTGGATTTCAAGGGCTTCAACCCCCGGTGCCTGCTGCCCAGCAACCTGTGCTACTGGACATACCCTGGCTCTCTGACCACACCGCCCCTGCATGAGAGCGTCACCTGGATAGTCCTGAAAGAGCCCATCGGCGTTTCAGAGAAGCAGGTGGGTTTCCTGGGCTGGGGGAAGGGTGGAAGTGTCTCCGTCGATGGAAATGTGCGTGCGGAGGGCAGAGAAGGGAGTCAGCCCCATTTTCCCTCACCACCTTCAATCATTTGCATGATGGGAAGCTCCTGCAGAGACACTGGGCTGCCAGTCCTTCCTGCCAGCCTGTTGTGTGTTCTACTGGACTGCCACTGTAAGCTTACACACTCCTGTATTATGCTGTTTGTCCACAAGTTTTGCCTGTCGCCTTCAACATCTCTGTAGTTCAGTTCTTTGGATCCCCTGATTTATTACCTATAGCCTGTTGTTGTTGTGCTCAGCAGATGCCTTTGCCTGTAGTGACTTACACCACCTCAAGCTACATCCAGTCCTTTACATTTATTCGTTTAGCTGATGTTTTTTCTCAAAAGGAACTTGCAGTTTAAGGTACCTACAACAATTTACCCATTTATAGAGCTTGGTAATTTTACTAGAGCAATTTAGGGCAAGTATCTTGCCCAACGGTACTACAGAAGTAGGTGAACTTTGAACCTGTGACCTTCAAGAAGACAACAGCTCTAACCATTACACTACCAGCTGCCCATTATTAGTGACAGCCTGTCCAACAGAGGGCCACTGTGCTTCAGAGCTTCTCTTGGAAGTATAGGGTGTGAGCCAGGGTGTACCCGGACAGGACGCGAGTCCATCATGGGGTGATCACACACAAAAAGGGAAATTTAGAGTCTTCAGTCCATTTGAAAAAACATGTCTTTGGCTTGTAGAAACTCAAGAGAAAAGAGGGAGAACATACAAGCTCCACAGCTGGATTTGAACCCACGATCAAGGAGCTTTGAGGCCCTGTGATGCCTGGTTCACTAAAAAAATGCTGTCTTAATGTTTACCCCATTTCTCAGATGGGAAAGTTCCGGATGCTTCTGTTCAGCGGAGAGGAGGAAGAGGACCGCAAACGAATGGTGAACAATTTCCGGCCCCCTCAGCCGCTCAAGGGCCGCAAGGTCCGCTCTTCCTTTCAGTAGCATAGCTGAATTGCGCTTCAGGGACCCCTGTGGATGTCGTTTGTCACTTGGTAGAAAGAATCCTCCCCCCACAGAAAGAGCCCTTAACAGTTCCCAGTTGCCCTGGGCAACATCAGAAACGCACAACTGCTGTAGGGGAGCAACAATTCCTCTCCATTACTGTTACTGATGCTCTAAATCCAGGACCTCCCTGCCTCGACACACACTCTTGTCTGTTCTCATGTGCGTGTTCGGCTTCTGTCCACCCGTTTTCACTGTGGACTCTGAAACTGCTGGGCTGTGATCCTGGTGACCTTCTGTACTGATGCACAGAACAAGTGTTCTTTCTCAGCTGTGTTTTTTGATGCCGGTTATGAGGAAACATTTGCTGTATCGTTACTGATTCGAACGGAGTTGAGATGCTCATTTCCAGGGGGAATCTGATCCATGTGGTTGGACCTTGTTGTTGGCTGGTGTTTGTGGTCCTGATGAAATCACCTCCTGTACAGTCTGTTCTCTGGATCTCCTTGTCCCTGTATCAGCTCCGTGAGCATCGTGCTGGATTTGTGTCTTCTTTCACTCCAGCCAGGGTGGAAACAGCCAAACAGGGCAGGGTTGCAGGGAGGGACCTGTTACTATTTCCCAAACCCCTTTCTCACATGGTTTCTACATAAGCCCTTGTGCTTGGGGCACAATTAACTTTTACTCTTTCCAAGGAACTTGAATTAAAATTGTGCAGATTTATCTATTAAATATTTTGTTAACTATATTAGTGTAAGTGTGTTTGTCTACAGTGGGAGAGGTAAATAAAACTGAGAGGAAAAAATTGAATGATGCACATAAATATTTCATGACTTCTGGCCACAGGCATCAGAAACAGTGTAGACTGTGACAGGAGTGAGTTCTCCTGCTTTCCACAGCAATGAGACACCTGCTCGTGTTCCCTGCCGCTGTGTCCAGAATGGCTTCTTCCGTCCATTAACTCTCGCCAGGCAGTTTGCACGAAGGGATCCACCTTCAAATGTTCCTGCTTGTCACCTTTATTCTTCTGAAATCTCAAAGGTGATTCTGAAGGTGGGATGTGAGAAACTGCTTGTGGATATGTGTCACACACTGCTCTTGGATCTAACTGGAATTAAATGTGGTATATAAACACGCCCGTGCCGTTCTCTTCAGGTGTGGACATGTAACCCCAGCAGAGGCTGAAGGAGTTAGTCTTTGATTTCCAAATCACAATCTTTTTACATACAATTTGACTTTGAAAGTAAAGAGCGACACATTCTGAACGGAGGAAAGTGAAAGGTATGAAAGAAATCACGAAGCACAGATGAGGGGAAAAAAAATATAAGCTGCACGCAGCGGTGACTTTTTCCCGTCTTTGGATTCAGGTAAATGTACAGATTTCTCTGGAAACTTGCAGCTTGTTGTCAGCAAACACCTTCCACGCTCTATGTATTGATCCCTAACAGACCAAAATGTGCCCTGTTGCCTCGCCTTGGGCCCCACTTTTGAATACATGCAAATGTAATACACAAAGTGCTGTCTTTTTACTTCATTGTCGAATTTGTCTTGTAATACAGCAAACTTGTGTGTGCACAACCTAGTCATGGAAATAGTCATACTTTGTCCAATTCTGTGAATGAAGAACCCAGAGAAGCAGAACTAAGTGTCCCCGTGAGCTATGGGGGGTACTGGCTTTCACTAGGTCTCCATTCTATATTGAACATTAATTAGTAATTGTCTTCCTTAATCAGATACTAATGAAAGTTAATTCTGTAAAACCTGGCAGTATTTCAGGCCGTGAACACCCAGTCTTGTACGCCTCCTCTTTAAAAAAACGGTTGCAATGAAATGAAACAGGAGCCCAGAATTAGTGCTGTTTCTGCCACCTAGTGGTCATAAGCAGAACTTCACACCATGGTAAAATGCAGTACTGCACTCTACTTCACGGAGAATCTCACACACACACACACACACACACACACACACACACACACACACACACACACACATTTTCAGAACCGCTTGTCCCATACGGGGTCACGGGGAACCGGAGCCTAACCCGGTAACACAGGGCGTAAGGCCGGAGGGGGAGGGGACACACCCAGGACGGGACGCCAGTCCGCCACAAGGCACCCCAAGCGGGACTCGAACCCCAGACCCACCGGAGAGCAGGACTGTGATCCGCGCCACCGCGCCACCGCGCCCCCTCACGGAGAATCAGAATCAGCTTTATTGGTCAAGCATACCTGAGCATACAAGGAATTTGTTTCCGGTCCAAGAGGAACTTCAAGAACCCTTTAAATAAAAATGTCTGATCTTTAAATCGCATTTATTTCACTAAAGCATTCAAACAGAAATCATGATACTTGTACACGGTACTTGTACCTTTGACAATAAACTTGAAACTTGAAATTCACAGCTTGTTTTATTCTCAAATTTGGTTAAAGTGTTAGGTTAGTTTGGTGATATCTTTCTCCCAACCAATTTACACTGCTTTACCCTTTTATACAGCAGGGTATTCTTACTGCATCAGTTCCATGTAAGACTCTTGATTAGGGGTACTACAGAAGGAGTGAGATTTCAACCGACAATAAAGCTACTCATTTCCCTGAACTTAAAATGTCTTTCTTATTTTGGTAAAATATACACATATTTAAAAACCTTTATCTATTAAACTTCATTATACAAATATTTTCATGCAATTTTACTCATTTGGAAATGTTGCTTTCTGGTCATTTTAAAAGGATATAACTGCTATTTTAAAAGGACTTTGTAATAGATGTTTAGCACTTTGAATGTGGGTCTCAGAAAATATGGAGCCTGAAAAGTTCAGTCATTGTTTAAACGAATGACTACCTTTCAGCATGCTTTCAACTATCGGTATAAAAGCACACCATTGATCTCCATTATCCGTGTGCCGAATTGATGGACCCATGGTGATTTATCAGAAAAAGCACACAAATTTGCTGCAGAGTCCAAAACTGGGTTCTAGCTTCAGACTTTTCTTTCTCCTCGGATTTGAAAGGCGTCCTGCTCTCCTGCTCAGACGAGAAAAATGTAATCCTTGTGTCCAGTGAATGGAGAAGCTGTCTTTGCCCAGCCTGACCGATCAATGGACAGCGTCTCCCACCAGCACAGGAATGCTGAACTCTCAGGGGCCTCCTTCTCTAGCATTGCCCAGGAGTCCTGGAGCCCAGCTCTAGAGATCCTGCAGGATGTTCATGTCCCTGTTTGGTACACGTGGCACCCAGCAGCACTCAGTCATTCAGAGAGTGACAGCGGGGAACACATGAACACCTGTGAGGGGGGCCTATAGACATTACAAAGAGTTCCACCTCTGTAGGGGAATGATTTTTATTCCTATTAAAGATTCCTGTTCTGAAGATCTGACTCACCAGGTGGCATGGTGGCACGGTGCGTATCTCACAGTGCCTAAGTGGTGCAAGAAGACATGGGTTTGATCCCTGCTCAATCTGTATGGAGTTTACATGTTCTCCCTGTGTGTGTGTGGGTTTCCTCCCACAGTCTAAAGATGTGCTGTTTAGGTTCCCCTATAGTGTTTGAGTGACACAGAAAGTGTCTGTTCCACTGATGTGTGGATGAGTGACCCATTGTAAGTATCTAGCAGTGTAAGCCACCTTGGTGAATAAGGTGTGTGTGGGCTGATAACACTACACAGAGGTCACTGGAAGTTGCTTTGGAGAAAAATGTCTGCTAAATAAATGTAAAACTGAGTAACAAGAGGAATTCCCAGGTTTGGACACAGTTTACCATGGTGAAACTGAATTCCTCTTAACTATGACATTTCATTTTAAAGAGACATGTATGTTAAGTGTTAAGTATGATGGCCCTCTTCCATGCCTTTAACATGCTTAAATGTTAAAGGTCTGTTTTAAATTTCGCCATCAACTTATCTTGAGGATTACTGGTTTGTTTACTTTTGACAAATTTGCAAACAGAAAGCACAGTCAGATATGCTTATGGTCTGGCAGAGGCCAGTATTACCATGGTGAGTCTTCCCTCCTGGGACCAAAGGTACTATGTACCTGTTTGGGAAAGTCTGTGCGGATTTTTCCGGAATTTTCTGACGGGGGCAAGGCAACGCTGGTCCATTAAGTAAAGGAGCCCAAGGCTCATTGTATCACTCCCAGACACTCCAATGAACGGAGCCCTTGTTTGCTGAGGCCCTGCAGTCAGGCTGCCACGTCACAGTGCCTGTTATCTGGACAACACACGTTGCATAGCTCCCAATAACAAGCTCACATGTCAACCACCGAAGGCGGAATATGACCTCCTGACAAACAAGAACACACACACCTGACCAGTTCATTAGCTAGTGTTCGGCACTGTGGAAAGTTATCAACTGTATACCTTTATTCATTTAGCAGATGCTTTTCTCCAAAGCGACTTCCAATGAACTCTATGTAGTGTTATCAGCCCACACACCTTATTCACCAAGGTGACTTACAGTGCTAGATACACTACTTACAATCAGCCACCTGACAGTGGAGCAGACTTTCTCTCTGTGTCACACAGTACAGGTGATTTTAGACTCACCAGTCCATCTGACAGCATATCTTTGGACTGTGGGAGGAAACCAGAGCACCCAGCAGAAACCCTCACAGACATGGGGAGAACATGCAAACTCCACACAGACTGAGGGGGGATTGAACCCACATCCTCTTGCATCACTGTGAGGCAGCAATGGATGAGCCACAAGTCCACAACAGAGCATGCCTGTCTATAAATCTGTTTACCTTGTCTAACAGCTGACATTTATCTCCAACTTAGAATGTAAATCTACTTACAATTATTTATCCGTTTATACGGCTCAATAATTTACTAAGGCAATTTAGGGTAAATACCTTGCTCAAGGGTACAGCAGCTGGAGGAAAGATTTGAATCAGCAACCTTTGGATCTGAAGGTAGCAGGTCTAACTACTTCACTAGCAGCAGCCTCTACGTGCGCATATGGTCATGAACACACACACACACACACACACACACACACACACACACACACACACACACATTTTCAGAACCACTTGTCCCATACGGGGTCGCGGGGAACCGGAGCCTACCCGGTAACACAGGGCGTAAGGCCAGAGGGGGAGGGGACACACCCAGGACGGGACGCCAGTCCGCCGCAAGGCACCCCAAGCAGGACTCGAACCCCAGACCCACCGGAGAGCAGGACCCGGTCCAACCCACTGCGCCCCCCGCTGGTCATGAACAATTCAATGTATTATTACATAGAGAAAAATGTTTTCTTTCAAGAGCATATGGTAAATAAACGTAGAACATGATGATTAAGAATATCGACTCATAACCAGAGGGCTGCTTCAGGTCCCACTCACAGTCTTGCAGTAGTAGCCTTTAGCCTTTATTTAATCTGAAGGGTTTCAGGGAAATACCCAGCTAGAAAAGTGCCTACACACGTAAGGTCAAAAGAGCTTTTTCTGACAGTCTGAACTATATTCCATTATTAAAATTATATTTAGTAAGCAGCCAGACTTATGTGCTAACATACTGTATGTATGTATGTAACAACTCTTCCCAGGTAGTTGTACTGACTGTATTAATATTTAGCAACAGTCAGTTTTAGATAACTGAAGCACAACAGTGCCGATCTCTGCCTCTGTACAGCACTTTGTGTGTTTCAAAGCGGTTCAGCTTTTACACTTGATTTAGCACCGGACTGCTGTGTGTTGTATCGTTAGAGTTCTCCCAGCCATCCGCCACGCCGTTGGTGCCAACAAGTACGGAGAGCTTGAGCAGGAATGCTTGGGGGTGGCGGGGCGAGAGGACGTGGGTTCAATCCCTGCTCAGTCTGTGTGGAGTTTGCATGTTCTCTCCATGTCTGCGTGGTTTTCCTGCGGATGCTCTGGTTTCCTCCCACAGTCCAAAGATATGCTGTTCAGGTTCACCCACAGTATGTGAGAGACAGAGAGAGTGTGTTCCACTGAGGTATGGATGAGCGACCCATTGTAAGTAGTGTATCTAATAGTGTAAGTCACCTTGGTGAATAAGATGTGTGGGTTGATAACACTACATAGAGTTCATTGGAAGTCGCTTTGGAGAAAAGTGTCTGCTAAATAAATAAATGTAATGTAGAGATCATCCAAGCTTTGCAACCACTGGGATGGTTCAGTCAGCCAATGGTCAAGGTAAATGAAATGTGAGTAGGTTCTCATGGTCTGCTCTGGTTTCAATCCTGCTCACACATACCTGTGTGTTTCGGCTATATAAGCTGTTCTCGCTTGAGCTTTTGGTAACTTGGCCTACGACTGCAAATAAGGCCAGATATGAGAGCGAGTAGAATTGCAGGAGCTCAGTGTCACCTCAGCACCTCGCCCATCTAGGGGACAGTTGTGCAAACGGTATTTTTTGCAGAAATCATTAACAACTGGAAAACGCACCAAACTGTCAAAATTCAATATTTGTTACTTTTTCTACAGAGGAGCATATGAAGTAAAATTGCACATAAAGAAATACATACTAAAGAACCGTATATAAAGCAACACTGACTGAGTTGAAATTCTTGAGAAAAAAAACATCGGTATGATGAAAATAAGAACTAGAAACGACGCACCCTCAGATCGCGTTTCACAACGTGTCACAATCACGTGACGCGCCAGTCAGCATTAAACCCAAGTCGACTGTCTACGTCAACGACGAGCCCGCCAGTTCACCAATAAGAATTATGAAAAAATAACTCATCCAGTTATTATCCAATCAGAAATACGGGGCGGATCCTCTATTTAAAGTCTGCTGTCACGGAGAGGAAGTGGACCGACAGGAGGGAGAGGAGTCGTCGGTGTACCGCTGTATCTACGCACAGTTTTACAGGTGATGTGTGTTTCTTAAATTAATACTTAAAATATATGTTATTAACAACACACTGATCGCAGAGATTGACCGAGATTAGGGCAGTATTTCCCTGTAAGTAGTGTATCTAGAAGTGTAACACGCAGTCACGTGTTCGGTGTGTTTTGTAAGTTTGACACAATCGCGCGCGTGTATGTTATGTGAGAGTCAGTGTGTATGTTAATATGAGTGTATGTGTGTGTTTGTTTAAACATCTTACCAAAATGCCTCAATGTAATTGGGTTGCAATTGCTGATGGAGGTGTAGCAGGATGGACCTCTGACCAAGGCAATAAGGCAGTGATGAGGCTCTGGGGGGGAGGAGGTGTCCCAGGTGGTCTTCATCAAGTAGTATTTAAAAAACATATACATATATTATCTAATACTTACAGTTACCTTGAGATGTGTGTAAATATTGAGGGTTTGCAGAGGTGAAGGTATATGATGTGATATTTACTGCTTTGGCGATTTGGGGAAAAAACTAAAAAGTGGTAGTGATGGTACTGGTGTCTCACAGCTCCTGACAGTAGGTTTGAATCCAGTTCATTTTTCTGTGCTGTTTGTATGTTTTTCTTTTGTAATTTTATTGGTTTCCTCAGGGTGCTCTGGTTTCCTCTCATGGTCCAAAGACACGTGTTTCATCTGGAGATTCTAAATTGTCCTTTTTGTGTGTGTGTGTGTGTGTGTGTGTGTGTGTGGAGAGAGAGAGAGAGATCATGCTGTAATGGACTGGTGCCCTGTCCAGGTTGTACCCTTATCGCACCCTATGGTTCTAGGAGAAGCTCTAGACTGTATTGATCCAGCTCTGGAACAGTGGTTACTGAAAATGCATAAGAGAGGCTGTACAACTAGTAATGAGGGTTATGTATGTTTTTCTGCATATGGTGTATGAATATGTAATAGTTAAACTAAATTCAGTAAGTGTTAGAAAACTGGCTAAATTAAAAAGGTAAATAATGGTAGAACTATAACTCAGTGTTTCATGTCAGTAAAAACACAGTTGTAGATATTTAACGTGGAAGCCGTGCTGGAGAGGGGGCACAGTTAAAGTTTTTACTGACTGAATCCCTGTGTTTATGTAGAGCAGCTTAATTATTGCATGTCTGTAATTCTGTCAGATACCAGTAAAGACTCCAGGTGCTGCTGTGGTTAGAGCTGCTGCTTTTGGACCCAAAGATCATGGGTTGAAATCCTGCTTCCAGCTGAAGGGCCCTTTAGCAAGATACTTACCTTAAATTGCTTCAGTAAAATTGCCCAGCTGTAAATGAGTAAATAATTGTAAGTAGCCTAACAATGTCAGTTGCTCTGGGAGAAGGTGTCAGCTAAATTAATAAATGTAAATGGAAGGCAGTACCTGCTGAACTAATTCACCTGACTTGGACTTTTTCCCCATGTTTTATGACATTGAATTACAGTATATTTACTGTAACTAGATTTTTTTTTTGTCACAGACAAACAAAACACTTGTTAATTTCAAAGCCACGTCACATTTCATGTATTTTTATTAATTTAAAAGATGCTCTGCTGTGAAAGAACCTACAACTCGAGAGAAAACAAAGAGCATGAAAGCAGACAGATGTAGATACAGACATGCGATTCTCCAGGTACAGGCAAAAAGTGCAAAACTGCTGTTACCATCTTACATCACATACAGCTGCATATAACATTGATAAGGAACACTTTTCAAAAATATTTTTTAAACAAAAGTGAAGGGGGGTGTGGTGGGTTGGTCCGGGTCCTGCTCTTCGGTGGGTCTGGGGTTCGAGTCCCGCTTGGGGTGCCTTGCAATGGACTGGCGTCCCGTCCTGAGTGTGTCCCCCTCCGGCCTTATGCACTGTGTGCCAGGTTAGGCTCCGTTTCCCTGTGCCCCGTATGGGGTCAGCAATTCGGATGAATGGAAGGTATGTGAAGAGACATGAGATCAGGAGAGAAGCGGGTTACTAAGAGATGTTTTGTTTTGAGACCCTTCTTGAATGTTTAGTGGGACAGAGGGAGCTCAATCCACCACAATGAAGCCAGAACTGAGAATCCAATCAATCTCAATTTACTTACAAATATAGAAAACACTTGAATCACGTACATCTGTGTTTTAATGAAATAAAATATGAAGTCTGAGGAGGGTGTACACATACCATACTTGTATAAGTACGGTATGTGTACCACTGTGAAATAATGGTCCCCTGTTTTCTGATTGCTCTTCCCAGTTTCTACAAGGGAGCAGCAGACAATACCCCTGGGCCTCGGGACCAAGATGTCTGCTGTTGTGGTCTCGCGTTTCTTGCGGGGTGTAAACCGGCCCATTATTTGCGTGATCCGCGATCACCAGAGACTCTACTGCAGAGTGTCGCGTCTTCCCCCCCGCACCCTCTCCCGACCCAGACGGGCCAAGCCGTCTGGCTCCTCTTCCCAGAACGGACCCAGTGTACCCTGGGCTGAGCGGCAGCCCTCCTCCCAGGAGGAGCCAGACTTCTACCTGAGTGGCACGCAGGTGGACGGAATCCTACGGACCAACGAGCAGGCTGTGGTCAACCCCGAGTTTGATGGGCGTGGTCCGAGTGCTGTGCTTCGCTTTGAGAGCAACCAGTTGGCAGCGAACGTGCCCAATGAGGATCGGCGCAGCGCCGCCACCTGCCTGCAGACCAAAGGCATGCTTTTCGGTGTATTTGACGGCCATGGTGGCCACGCCTGTGCACAGACGGTCAGCGAGCGCCTCCTCTACTATGTGGCCGTGGCCCTCATGCCCCAGCGGGTTCTGGAGGAGGTGGAGAATGCCATGGAGAGCGGGCGCCCTGTTCCGCCCATCCTGAAGTGGCACAAGCACCACAGTGACTACAGCTACCGGAAACTTACCTCGCTGTACGTGGAGAACCTGCGAGTCTTCTGGCAGGAGTTGCTGCAAGGTGAGGAGTCTGGTGCCGGGGGGAGCATGGGACCCTCAGATGCGCTTGTCTATGCCTTCCGCAGGCTCGATGCCGATATCTCCCTGGAGGCACAGGCAGCTCAGGCCAGTGAGCTCATGAGGAGTGCTGCAGTGCAGGCGGCCTTTGCAGGGTCCACGGCCTGCGTGGCCCACATTGGGGCGGAGGGGGTGCACGTGGCCAATGCCGGGGACTGCCGTGCCGTGCTGGGGGTGCAAGAGGAGGACGGCAGCTGGAGCGCCGTGCCGCTGTCACATGACCACAACGCAGAGAACGAGAGGGAGCTGGCGCGGGTCAGGGCGAGGCACCCCAAAGCCGAGGAGGGCACCGTGGTGCAGGACGGGCGCCTGCTGGGCATCCTCATGCCCCTCCGGGCTTTTGGTGATGTACGCTTCAAGTGGAGCCAGGAGCTACAGCAGAGTGTGCTGGAGAATGGCTGCGACCAGGACTCCCTCAACATCTTCCAGTACTCGCCGGCCAACTACCTGACGCCACCCTACCTCGACGTAACCCCAGAGGTGACCTACCACCGACTGCGGCCAAAGGACCGCTTCCTCATCCTGGCGTCAGACGGGCTGTGGGATGCATTGGGCAGTGAGGAGGCCGTGCGCCTGGTGGCTGAGCACCTGACGGGCTTGCCTATGCGAGCGCCCGTGTCGGCTAGTGAGCGCCAGGTGAGCCTGGGCCAGATGCACACGCTGCTGCAGCGGCGTCGTGCCCGGGCTATGCCCCCACCAGACACTAACGCTGCCACGCATCTCATCCGCCACGCCATCGGTGCCAACGAGTACGGGGAGCTTGAGCAGGAGCGCCTGGAAGCCATGCTGGCTCTGCCTGACGACCTGGCCCGGATGTACAGGGATGACATCACGGTTACCATTGTCTATTTCAACCCCAACATCAGCAAGCACAGCAGCACCTAAAGGTGGCTCTCTAGTGACCCTAGCGTTACTCCACTGCATGGCATAGTGGTTAGAGCCGTCGACCTCCACTCGATGCACACAGGTTTGAATCCCCAGTCCTGTTGTAGTACCCTTGGTCCAGGTAATTAACCTGAACTGATACAGTAAGAATGACCTTGCTATAGAAATGGGTAAATCTGTGTAAGTAGTGTACAAACCTCAAGTTGTAAGGTGCTTTGGAAAAAGAGATAAAAGATTAAAAACAAAAATACACTCGACCCTTGATGTTCGTGGGGGTTCTTTGCATGACCCCCTACAAACATTCTTTGAATTGCCATCAATTACCCTACAGAGGCAGTAAACCTGAAATAACAAATCTTAAACTATAAATAAATGTAGAAATTAGTTAAGGCAGAAGGAAAAACAAGTTAAAATAAATTTAAACTCATTGTTCTTACTTCTATTCCAAATGTAGACTACAAGAAATGAGACACAGGTGTGAGGAAGATCTTTTATTTGCTTCTACTGGCATGCATGATAGTTGTTATTATTCCAGTTCTTTGAATTTAACAGCTTTTCAGCTGGTATTAAAACTATACCCACTTGAGTCCTCATCATTAATATTATTGTTTGTGGGAACAAATTCCACTAATTAAAACAATGTTAAAATGCGCAAACATTAAGGGTTGATTGTAATAAGCACATCACCATCATTCCAGCAGAACTCCTGGGCTCACCTACTGTTCGAGCCCCTCTCTGTCTCCGGTCTGACAGTCTCGGTGTCACGGGACCAGACCCCTGTAACATTTGCAGATGCTGATGTTGCACACACGTGTGCTTCCTGTGGCTCGTTAAAGTGGGGAAAAACAGCTGTTTATCCAAAGGATTTAACGATAGTTTGTGTTACTACATGACTACGGTATTTTGATTACTCTGGGAATTTAGCTCAAGTCTGGACAGAAATTAATGTAAATATGTATCTTCTCAATGTCTTCTTGAATCTTTTTCATTGAAAAGTCTTCATCTTCCATCTTTAGATATTTTTTCCGTACTTCTGTGTGTGAAATTTATTAAAGCAATTATGCAGTATGATTTGAATTTACTGGCTGTTTTCAGTCCTCAGGTAACAGGGCAACAAACACTTCCGAGGACATAAGTGACATAATGGGTACATGGTTCGAATCCCCACTCTCTCTGTAGTGCCCGATTAAGATACCCTGAATTAATACAGTAAAAATTACCCTGCTGTATAAATGGGTAAATAATTGTACTTAGCTTAACATGAATTGCCCTGGAGAGAAGTGTCAGCTAATGAAGACATAACCTGAAGGTTCTTGGTTCAAATCTTTTTCTTACTGTTGTACCCTTGACAAAAAATACTTACCATAAATGGATCCCCAGGGTGTCTTAATTTATGTATAAATGGGTATATAATCATAGCATTACAAATTGCAATGGAACAAAGCTAAAAAGAGCTATATTATTTTTTCTTTTATTGTTTTATTTTTTTAAATATTAATAAGATATAGAATGGTTGAAACATGTGATCTCCCATGAATGTGAGTGATCACTTTTCAGAAGGTCTTTGAATTACTGTTTTGTATGTACACATTGAAGGTCATTTGTACTGTACTGTAGTAATGTATGTACTGTAGTTTCTCCATTTCTTGGTATTGCTGTTATTGTTCATTTGTCCCCCACATTGCTGCTACAGTGATGCTGTTTAAATAAATTTTGAAGGTCAATTTGGCTTGCTCAAGCACTTGAATATGTCTATATACCGATCAGCCAGAACATTAAAGCCACTGACAGGTGAAGTGAATAACACTGATTATCTCATTTCAATAGTACCTGTCAGGGGGCGGGATATATTAGGCAGCAAGTGAACATTCACTTATTGAATTTGATGTGTTGGAAACAGAAAAAATGGGCAAGCGTAAGGATCTGAGTGATTTGACAAGGGCCAAATTATGATGGCTAGACGACTGGGTCAGAGCATCTCCAAAATACCAGGTCGGGTGGGGTGTTCCTGGTGTGCAGTGGTTAGTACCTACCAGTACTACCACCCAAAGTGGTCCAAGGAAGGGAAACCGGTGAACCGGCGACCCGGTCAGGGGTGGCCGAGGCTCATTGATGCATGTGGGGAGCGAAGACTAGCCTCTCTGGTCCTATCCCATGGAACAGCTACTGCAGCACAAAATGCTGAAAACCTTAATGCCATGATAGAAAGGTGTCAGAACACAGTGCAGTGAACACACAGCCTGTTGCGTATGGGGCTGCATAGCCGCAGACCGGTCACAGTGTCCATGCAGACCCCTATCCGCCACTGAAAGCGCCTACAATGGGCACGTGAGCATCAGAACTGGACCATGGAGCCATGGAAGAACGTTGTCTGGTCTGATGAATCACATTTTCTTTTGCATCAGTGGACGGTCGGATGCATATGCATTGTTTACCCGGGGAAGAGATGGCAGCAGGATGTACTATGGGAAGAAGGCAAGCCGGCAGTTGCAGCGTGATGCTCTGGGCAATGTTCTTCTTGGAAACCTTGGGTCCTGGCATTCATGTGGCTGTTACTTTGACACATACCACCTACCTAAAGATTGTTGTAGACCATGTACACCCCTTCATGGCAACAGTATTCCCTGATAGCAGCGGCCTCTTTCAGCAGGATAATGCTCTCTGCCACACTACAAATATTGTTCAGGAATGGTTTGAGGAACATGACAAAGAGTTCAAGGTGTTGACTTGACCTTCAAATTCCCCAGATCTCAGTCTGATCGAGCATCTGTGGGATGTACTGGAAAAACAAGTCCGATCCATGGAGGCCCCACCTTGCAACTTACAGCATTTAAAGGATCTGTTGCTAACATCTTGGTGCAAGATACCACAGGACACTTTCAGAGGTCTCCTGGAGTCCATGCCTTGACGGATCAGAGGTGTTTTAGTGGCATGAGTGGGACCTACACAATATTAGGCAGGTGGTTTTAATTTTTTGGCTGATTGGTGTATAAATGAACCTGTGACCTTCGGGTCCCGTACCTGCCTTGGTTAGTAGCTTAGTGGTTGGAGCTGCTGCCTTTGGACCCAAAGGTTGGAGGTTTGACCAGCATGAGTATTTGTGAACCTATATCAATAATGTTAAAATAAACAAACATATGGCACATGGTTACCTATCCACACTTCTAGCACATGGCCTGTGGATGCTGGGAATGGACAGTATACATGGAATGATGCAAGGTGTCCTAGTGCACTCAAATTCCCTTTGAGTCTGTAAAAGAAGTGCCGTGTTAACAGTCTCCTTCCGGATGGGGTGCCGAAACACCCGCCTTCCCACTTTCTGCTGCAGTCACAGTTCACTCTCCTCTCTCTCTCTCTTCCATTCCAATTATTGTCAGTCCAGTGGCACAGCCTGCTACACACACACACACACACACACACACACACACATATTTCTCAATGAGACCGTAAGCTGAAACGTACTTTTTTGGTGCTGTTTCCACCTACAGTGAACTTTGGAAGCAATACAAAGGATCTTGAGTTTGTTAAGCAGGACCTTCTTTGTATTAATATATAAAAAATAATGTTGCTATTCATCTTGTGTGTTTTGGGTAGTTTTTCAGAGAACTTGTCCTGGAGCTGTTTGAGATCAAAAGTTCCGTTAATAGTGGTGATTTGGACCCAATGACGTCACTATGGATGGTGTCGCCCCCCATGGACTTCTTCCCTAACCAGACCATACAGAATCCTTAGTAATGTTTTTTGTACTAATGTTACTCGTATATCGTAATTCCCCTATATCACTGAATGTAATGGAAATAGTAATGACATAAACAACTAGCAAAATTAAGATTACACCTTTAAATTACAGTATCATACGCACAGCCTAAATCAGTAAATGTTATGAATTTACACATCATGTGGTTAAACTGAAAATTCAGTAAGAAAACAATAGAATTCCAAGCAAAAACTTTTAAGATCAAAATTATGTTTATTTTAACGTTATTGATATAGGTTCACAAATACTAATTATCACAATATTGTAGCTGAAACGCCAGAAAATAAAGGAAAAACAGCAGCAACGAAAACAAGCGCGCTCCAGACGAATCCACGTGATTCGAAGCGTCACGGTAATTGGGTAATAATGAGGGCTGTGAGCGGAGCGCATTGGAAGATTCAAAAAGTCAATTAGCATAGAGTTTTATTCTAGGTACAGTATGCTGATACATATAAGGTGGGCTTTATAACGAAAAAATGTTTTTGTTCTTATAAGTAACGACAGGGATATTTTTATAAAAAATATGCCTTCTGCTGCAACACTGCACAAACATTTTGTAGACAGTCATTTTGGTGTTACCCCCTCTGATGGTCTCACCAGGTGCGGTCCGCACCCCCACACCCCCCCCCAGAGACGCCACTGTTTGGACCCCCGCCTTAAGGAAGCATTTAGTGGAAGTGACTCGGTTCGGTCGTCAGGGGAAGGCGGTGCGCGGTGCGTAAATCTCGTGCTGTTCTGACACAAGTGTCCACAAGGGGGCGGGATTGACCACATTACCGCGAGCCCGCCGACCTGGGACGAACTGGTTTTGTTTTCTAGTATTTCAGTGGCAGCGGTCTGCGTTTGTGCCTCATTTGTCAGTGCTTTCCGTTATCTGATTAGAATCCGCAAGAAAAATTTGTAGACCCAGAGGTGCAAAAGAATGGATTGGGATCTCTGCAGGACCATGTTACGTGTAAAGTGCAGGGATCCGTTTTCCCAAAGTGGCTCAAATGAGCATACATAAGCGCAGCTCGGAAAACAATGTGTCAAGGTATTTTAATGTAAGTGGCACCACAAGCGACACAAGTGTTCTGAATGGAGGATGAAATGTGGGGTGAGGCGGCGAACCCAGCTGAGCTCCACACTTTTGCTCATCACGGCCACGTCCTCCTCTCACCTGTAAAAAGACAGCATCCCCCCGCCATGTAAGCAAATATTCTGTTTATGGCTTCATAAATAATGAATGAAAGCAGTTCACTAGGGTATATTTAACATACTTTCCGAGGCAGGCGTCCCAGAATAGCGCCCAAGGCGCGGCCTCAGGAACGGAGATACCCGAAGAAGCGCATAATGCTGGCAATGTGGCGTAATATAAACTCATACAAAAAAAGCTCTGCGTGATATTTTAGGCAACACTGCATCTTTTATTTATACTGACATTTCTAAAACGGCAGCATTTAATCCGACCTTGACAAATGCGATATTTCATTAGGGCTTCGGGGCAAACAAACAGGGATTTTTCTGAATGCAGAAAGGAGCTTGAAATGGATGATTACAGTATGGAAACGAACGATTTAGCCTTTGAGACTCGAGCATCTTGTAAAAATGTAGTTGAGATTTGCTCAATATAAAAGTTTCACAATATGTGTTCCGTCATGGACTGAAAAAAAATGTCATGGAACAACTGTACAGAACATTCACACTATGCATATCTTTCAAAAAATGTGATACATTTTATTTAATGTAACACATTGTTACAAGCAAGATTTCAGAGCATTTTACCAAATAAAATCTATACTGCTATATGGTGGGGAAACCGATTTCGTTCTAATTTCTAGGAGAAGGAATGATTGAATAAATTTCCGCAATTATCATTTATTTATATAAGGGGCACCCTTTCTTCAAAGCAATTTATAATGGTGGATTTGTACACTAAGCTACTTACACTGATGTACCCATTTATACAGCATGGAAATTTTTACTCTATCAATGCAGGGTATTTACTTTGATCAAGGGTGCTACAGCAGGAAGTGGGATTCAATCCCATGTTTGGGTTCAAGGCAATGGCTCTAACCGTGATGCCACCTGCTGTCCTTAGACAAGCCAGCACTCCGTAGAGCTACTCAGCCTGGTCCTTGCAGAGATCCCAGCTCATGTGCACCCGTGAGAAATATAATCTATTTTCTGCTACCTCACTGTGCTCACCGCTGGAAACCAGGTAAAACTCTCTCTCTCTCTCTCTCTCTCTCTCACACACACACACACACACACACACACACACACACACACACACACTGTCCAAAACCACTTATCCCGAGCGGGGTTGAGGCAAACCGGAGCCTAACCCGACAACACAGGGCGCAAGGCTGGAGAGGGAGGGAACACACCCAGGACGGGACACCAGTCCATCGCAAGACACCCCAAGCAGGACTCGATCCCCAGACCCACTAGAGAGCATGACCTGGCCAAGCCTGCTGCACCATTGCACCCCCCCAGGTAAAACTCTTGACCCTAAATGATCACGATCCATAACAGTCACTATAAAGTATCAAAAAGCCCTACTACCATTTTACACTTTTTAAATTATTTTTAAGTCTGAATTAGGCCCTTTAAAATGACCCCAGCAGTGAAATGTATTTTGGCACCGTGGTGATTTGACAGCTCTGTGGCTGGGGTCATAGTGAGGACATTAATGACAAACGGTCACAAAGCATGTGATTTTTTTTGTGCTTATCAGGCCTGGGCTTCAAGGCCTAGGTCAAATACCAGCAATCACGCTGTCTGTGTGCACACTGTCCGTTAAGGCCGTGTGCCGTTGTCATGACTACAAACAACAAATCTCCCCACTGCTGTCTCCCATCCCTGTGAATGAGCAACCTTTCACCGTCACCGTTCAAAAAATAGGAGATGCTCTCCCAAAATATCTCACGCCAGGCTTCATAAATACCCCCCACGACACATGTGTGCTGTGTCTTGTCTTTATTTAGTAGTGCGCTGGAAACACATCATTCATAGTACAATACATATGGATGGAGAAGGCAGGCCCCCCCAGGCTCCAAGCTCCCACCATGTAGAGTGCCTGCCTTTTATAACCTTGAACCTATGAAACCTGGGATATCAGTCAAACCCAGACTGTGAAATACAGACCATACAAACCTGGTTCTACTAGTGTTCATGGCCCCAAAAACTGCAGAATGTTTTTTCAAAGCCTCTACTCTTTTCTCCATTTCTCATCTCTGTAAAAGGGTTACTGCTCACACTCTTGCTAAATGTTCATGAAACCTGGTGCTGCGATGCCATATGGGGCATTGGTCAGCTTCATAGAGCACAAGCTCCCACCCACTCACACAGTGAATATACCTTAATCTAAACTTTGAAACATAAATCTGTAATACTCAATTTGAATGTTAATGATCTTCATTTTAATTATGATATTTAACTAACAGTTTTGTACAATTTGAGTCACTTATAACAATGGAAATTTCAGGGGCTCTAAAATAAATAATCAACATGCTAATAGTCTTTATAAAATTTAAGAACATGCTGGAAAATGCCATTTGAGAGTGCCGCATAAACTTCGGAGCTGCTGTCATACCGCTTGCTTGGAAAGACCCCTCCTGTGCCCTTGAGGGCAGCACAGAACTGGAATTACTGAGGTAAAACAGCCACCTCTTGAGACTGATGAAGTGTAGCTGAATTCTAGTCAATAATAACAAAGACTGAACTGTTTCTGCATAAACTTTTGCCAAGTTTGGATAAAAACTAAGTAACTTAGTGTGCTGATGAACTGTTTGGCTGCTTCATTTGGCATCTCAGAGATTTTCCTCCAGGGGTCAATTCTGACTGCATGATGCTTGACCCAGCTGCGGTCTGTATTGAACCCCCTCCAGCGGGAGCGGACAGATGACCCCTCCCCACCTTACTGACCCGGTGTGGAGCAGGTCAAGTGCGGGTCACATGTGGGGCAGTGTGGCCTGGTGACCAGGGTGCTTTGATTCAATCCTTTGTGATCTTGATTACGCTGCTGTAGACAGGACCCTAGCGAGACACCTCCACAGAGCTCTGTTTTGTTGGGGCTCCCCTTCCTCCCACCTTCTGACCCTCATGGTGAACAGAGCTGTCACATCAAGCAACAACACCGATGACCCGAAGCCAGTAAACTTACAGGAACAGCAATGGGGGGGTTGGCATCAGTCCCCTTTCTTCCCAGAGAGAGGCCACTGATTGCTGGCCAGCAAGATGGTTGGGTCACTTTCCCCGTCGCCAAGTGTCACGGACTGTGTTGGGATGTTGTCCTACATCTCCATGGCACCCAGTTGCTACAGTGATGCTTCTGCAGGTCCGTTTCATGAGTCACCATGACACAGCAGGATTCCTCTTCACTGTCACAATCCTCTGCTTTACAGCTGCTTCACACATGTCATCTCCATTGGTGTTGGGTTCAAGGGAAGGCACCAATTTTAAAGTCAAACATTTCAGTTTTTCCACATTTAAATTAATTAATTTAGCAACACAAAGTGTGATTATTAACTACTGTTTAGCTGACACCTCTTCACCCATGGTGACCTGCACTGTTAGATACCCTACTATTAACTACCTACAGTCAATCACTCATCTATACAGGAGGGCAATATAACACACACACACACGCACGCGCGCGCGCACACACACACACACACACACACACACACACACACACACACACACACAGTATAGCCAGTTGAAAGCCAATTAAAAGTTCACCTGAAACACAAGTTTTTTGACTGTTTGAGGAAACCAGCGAACCTGGAGGAAACCTACATGTAAACAGAGAGAGATCATGCAAACTCCACACAGACTGAGTGGGGATGGAAGCTATGTCCTCTCACACTGTCCAGGAACTGGAAGACAACAGCGCTCTTCGCTGTGCTGCTGTGCTGCCACTTAGTAGCCAGCTTCATTTCATAAGCATAACCAGTGTCAAATAATATGAAAGCTTGAAGAGGCAGTGTAAAAAATGTGACACACTGTAACTAATGAACTATGTATGGGTCCATTCCCAGTGACTCTCTTGTTGTTTGCCGAGGATCCTGTGGAGCTGTCCTGTGCTGTATCACATTTCCGGACTCCGCAGCCAAAGCACTTGGAGTACAAAAACAATGTCAAGTTGAATCCATGCTTCCAGCACTAATAAACTACCTGGACAAGGACTTGGGTACTCTTGACACCCCTGCTGACTGACGAGAGGGTCCGGTTTGGGAAACCAGTTTCCATTCAGGCCTCAGCCTTGACTGACCACAGGCATGCAACAGAGAAAGAGAAACGACGTCCAGCAGGCCCTGTTCGTGATCTCCTGCTAGCGGCCTCCTCTCTCCGCACGGGGTGACAGTTAGTCATGTGCTCGGGGAACCAAGAGAAGTTTCCAAGACCCAGGGTCAGAAATAGCCCAGCCTCCCTTTTAATAATCAGAGCGTAGCTATAAAAATACTGGCAGAGGTTTGGTCGAGGACAGGACCGCCCCCTCTTCAGCGTTATTTACGTCCCCCGTTGACAGCCCCACTTACGCACTCGCTGTTTGCCGGGTCACATGGGTGGCAGACCCCGAGCGCTTGGGAGACTTGGGAAGAGTCTCGGACACGTGCCTCCTTTATAATTCCTCTACTGGAAAGGGGCGTCAGTAACCGAATGCTGATCGTTTCTCCAAAATTCTTTCCATCTAATTATGGCTGCGGTTGCTTTACATTGAACTCTCAAATGAAGCGGAGCTCCCTGCATCCCACTCTTTCCGCAAACCCCAAAACAACTTGCCGTAGTAGGGAGGCTGCTCTCACCTGCCAACCAAGTTGTTGGCGTACGTGTTCCAAGTTTTTGTTTATGCAACATCTCGAGGATGACTCAGTCATGGAGAGAGGAGAGATAAGCCTCAACAATGAATCGTAGGCCAATGAGCCAACCAAGAAAGAGCCCCCGGAATTCCCTGTTTCGTGATGCTGTGTGGGAAGGACCACCGCTGACAGGGGGTTTTTAACAGCCCTCTTCGGGAAAGGCCTTTTTTCTTTCCATGTACAGTTCCTGTGGCAACAAGGTTGTTAAAGAAGTGGCTGAAGCTGCTGAAGAAATCGTACAGAGCAGCTCCATCTGCTTCCTTAACTATCATGAGTGAAGAATACCTGTTCCTGTTGGCCTGGTAACACTGAGAAACATCTCTGGCACTGGGGCAGCACAAGGTATTTCTGTGATAGTTTTTGATTACCACAGTAGGGGAAAGGTCAGATCCCGCTCCACCTGCTGCCCACATGTGGTCTGGAGGAGTGCAGCCGGGGGTGAAGTGCTCATACCAGGAATTTCCAGTTACTTGGTGGCTGACGATCATCACTTGTTCTGATGGAGTGAAAAGTGGACACAGGTGGTCCTCGCTAGCAGATCAGATCGTGCCAGGGCTTAACCCTGTGGCTGTGAGTACTGTGGCCAAGACAGGTCATGCATGAGTGACCGCAGCCTGAATACCGGTAATGACACACAATAGTACAGGCTGTAAACTCTTGCGGCCTTCAGATGCAGGTGTAGATGGATTGGGTGCTCACTCAGGTGTCTTCCTTCACACACAAACCCAGACAAATGGACAAAAGGGGGCAGCTGAAAAATGAAGAACTTCCAAAACCGCTAACACCATGTTTGCTAAAGGTGTCTAAATTTAGCCTGTTTTCCTAGAACCCTGCAGACTGTTTCTTTTTCCACATTTCCCTGTAATTAGGGGCTGGAGATCAGCTCGCCGGTGAGAAACATGGACACATTCCCAAAGCGCTGCTCTTTGTGGGCTCAGATCACAGTCCCTGATATGGGCCGTCGCTGTGGGAGGTAAATTAGAGCTTGTGCAATCCACATTAAAGAGACGCTCTCTCTTCTGGTTTGCTAGCTTGAATAGGCTGTGGAGGGGAGGGGAGGGGAGGGGAGGGGGATGGGTGCTGGAACCAAGCCTTAGTTTGGGAAATCCCACCCGTGCAGGATTTACCCCATTCTGTCTGTAAGATAAACGGTAAATTAAGTAAACACTGTAGTGCAGGGTAAGTACTGAACACCAGAGGGTCTCTACCTTTCTCTACAGCATGGCGGTCCCAGAAAATTGCTTTGACTGCGGAACTTGGGTATTGGGTATGTCTTTGCACATTGCATGGAGTGAAGGTATTTTGATGATGTAGACATTTACATTTATTTATTTAGACCCAAGACCACTTCTCTAAAAGAACCTTACTCAATTATTGAGCTGGATAATTTCAGGGTAAGTACTTTGCTCAAGGGTACTAATGCTGGAAAAGAAATTCAGTCCTGGATCCTTCAACTGGAAGGCAGGAGCTCCAACCATGCACCTCTATGTCACCTACTGCCCTAGAGAAGTAGTGCAACAACCTTGTAACAGACACAAAGGAATTGCCTGAGGAGGGTCCTGAATCCTCAACCCTCAGATTAAAAGCCTGATATGCTGCCATCTGAACTATTGGTGCCTATGCTGGCGGACTCTCAAGGTGGAGAGGAGTTGACGCTGGATCAGAAGACCTTTTGGTTTTTTAAAATACTGACAAGAGGGGGCATGGTGGTGCAGTGGGCTTGGCCATGTCCTTGGCCGTGTCCTGCTTGTGGCTGGGTCTGGGGTTCGAGCCCTGCTTAGGGTGCCTTGTGACAGACTGGTGTCCCATCCTGGGTGTGTCCCCTCCCCCTCCAGCTCTACACCCTGTGCCGCCAGGCTAGGCTCTGGCTTGCTGCAACCCCACTCTGGACAAGCAGCCTCAGTCAATGTGTGTGTCCATTACACTGTTCCAGTACTCTGATAGGTATAATAGTAGCATGAATTTATTATTTTCATGTATATAAAATTTATATTTCATTTTTTAAATTGACAATTTTTTAATTGATATTTTATGTCAATGGAATTTTGTGACTCCGCTTGCTCCCTAATTTTGGAATTGCTGTAATAGATTATTTTTTTTCTATTTAACTGCTTGACTAAAACTTGTACACCATAGTATTTCACCCATTTACTCTACTGGATATTTTTACTACAGAGATATAAGATGGGTATCTTGCTAAGGATATTATACCTCGATCCTCATATGAGTTGAGTTAAGTATCTATAGTGACCTTAACCACAACGATACTGCCTAAAAAAATAAAAATGACTTGCCTTCAAAATTATATTCTTTTAATATTGAATCTATAGAAAAAGGTTTACCAGACCTCGGGATGGCACTGGATTTATAAGAAACGCCATCAGTAATTTCAGAGTAAGTAGTGGATCAGAGCATCTGATGTGTCCTGGATGCTCTTCATCATTAAGCAACCCACACTGATACAGTGAAGTACCTCCCACACATGTCCAGGTCACAGTGTGTGTAACCTCCTAGGTCTGTGCTCACATCCAGTACACTCAGCTCGTGGGTGGCCACAGTGCCGCAGGATCCTGAGTGCAGATCTGCTGAGGGGGAGTGGGGGGAATGGTGGGTGGTGGTGGCAGCAGCAGCGTTGGTGTGAACAGTGGGAGTGGGTAGAAGTGTACACATGCACTCATAGACACATGCTGTACACACACCAATGCCTCCATATTGCTGAGACTGAACAGAGTAAAGGACTGTGATGGTTTAAGACAAATAGCAGCGGTGATTACAGAGTAAAAATTCGTGGGGGTTCTTAACTATTGTCTCATTTTGAGTTGGTTGCTAGGGGCGATGGTGGGTGTAAATGGGGCAGTAGTATGTAGGATACGGGCTGAGGGGCCATTTCTGCTTGGGAACACCACACTTCCCACCTTCTGTGTCAACATAAGAGACAGAGAACGGAAGCAGCTGAACTGTCT
This sequence comes from Scleropages formosus, assembly GCF_900964775.1. Taxonomy (NCBI): domain Eukaryota; kingdom Metazoa; phylum Chordata; class Actinopteri; order Osteoglossiformes; family Osteoglossidae; genus Scleropages; species Scleropages formosus. Next base: position 7,020,705 of record NC_041816.1, on the reverse strand, counting down.
GTTACCATGGGGACAGAGAGGAGGAGTGAGATGCTCCTGTCCATCTCCTTAGAACAGGAGCAAAATCTGATAAACAGGCACTCAATGTCAAAATGATGGCTATCTATGATCTTCTTCAAATTTGTACATCTTAACATTGCAGTGGAAGAGATGGTCTTCATTTGGTTGGATAGGTCTGATCCAAACCCAGGAGTACATAGAACAATACACAAAACTAGCTCTGGAAATAAAAGAGACCATCGCCATCTTAACCACCAATTTCATATAATTATTGTTCAATTTACTGTGAGCTGTCAGAATGAAGGTTATTGTATAGCCTGCAACCAAACAAAATGTTAAGACCAAAAATGTAATTAAGGCATTGTTATTGGGGTGATGTTGTTCCCAGCACCCTCTATCAAACCCTTTTAGATCAGCTGCGAATTACAATGACCTCCCTGGCCTGACAATCAGGTTGCTTTGCTAATACAATGTTATGAAAATCTGTATAATTGGAAAATAAAGTCTTAACAAAGCTGAATACCATGCATGTCACAATGATCCGAAACGAACATGTCCAGTCTCAGCAAAAAGCAGCCCTTATTTGCATTTAATTAGTTGTTAAAAGTTGGAAGGGGAAACAGGTATTTTGTGGAGTTGTGAGCAAACACAAAGGACAATGGATAAATGAATAAACACTAATGAGTGACAAACATGAGGAAACAAAAGAAACAGAGAAACATGAGCAAACGAAAAACAAACACAAGCAAACACGAACAACTAACAAACACAGACAAGCAGGAATAAACTATTAGAAAATGACAAACAAATGACAACCACAAGCAAACATGAACAAATGACAATCAACAAACATGAAAACAAAAACGAATGACAACAGCGAAGAAATGGTAGACATAAGCAAACAATTAATGACAAATGTGAGCAAACATGAAGAAAGGACAACTGCAGCACTGGCAACAAATCAATCTCCATCCCATCTCTGACTCCCTGGCCTTACAGTAGCCTTTGAGAACAAGCGGCTGTGATGTACAACAGTAAGCCAGCTCTCATGGAAAAGGGCTGATTGAGACTGTTAGATTTCAAGCTACTAAGGAAGAGGACAATGCAGTAAGATGAAGGTCTCCTCTGTTCGCTGTGGGTGTTTTACTTCTACAAACACTGAGCACAATGACGGCTATGAGCAGACGTAGGAATGCACACGGTGGCTGCTGTTGCCTAGCAAATGACAGTCTGACGTGAGTCTAATGCTCACCTTCAGCTGGTCGATCTCACCCTCGAGGTGCTTTAGGAAACGAGCAGTACATTGTGTGCCCCGTGTCTCGGTAAAAGATGTATCTGAAAGCATGGCTTGGCTGCGACTGTTCACACGTCAGACATTAAAACGCCAGTGTTCAAAATTCAGACGTGAGAGGAACTGCTTCTGGAACATGAACAAGTTGTGCTTAACCTACCAAAGCATTCTCATGTATCTCCTCTGCCTTAGGGCTGTGGTCCACTTTCATAGTCGTAGGAACGTGAAAGCACATTGAAAAGAACTACTATCTACCACACCTAATCACTCGCTATACCACAACCACATCACTGTGCTCCTCTGCCCACTTGTTGCTGTATCCCTGTCGACATTCAAGAATCTCAAAACATCTTTTAAACCCACTTCTCCCCTAATCTGTAAACATTCACCACCTCTTTTTTTCTTAAATAAATAAATCAATTTATTGATATAAATTTAAATCTATTGATTTAAATTTATTTTAAAAAATATTTTAAAAAGGTTCATTATCAATTGTGTATACAGTTATTTGTATACTATATATTGGCAAAAATGGTGGCACTGGACTAATTTATTGTACTCAGAGAAGTATCTGTCTGCAGCTGTATCTCTTGCCTGTTGGTGAAATGCACTTTGTTGAAGTTTTTAAAATGCACTGTTTACGCTGAGTTGTAGGCTGCTTTGGAGAAACGTGTCTGCTAAATAGTAAATGTAAATGAAAAAACCTGGTGTAGTTAATTACAGCCGTATCTGGGGAAACACACACAAACACATTGTCTGAAACCACTTGTCCCAAGCGGGATCACAGCAAACCAGAGCCTAACCCAGCAACACAGGGCACAAGACTGGAGGCAGAGGGGACACGCCCAGGACGGGACACCAGTCTGTCACAAGGCTCCCCAAGCAGGACTCAAACCCCAGACCCACCAGAGAGCAGGCCCTGGCCAAACCCACTGCACCGCCTCGCCACCACACTCCTGCTTCTGGGAATCAACAAGCTCTATTTGCTGGACAACAAGAATAGTGGAAAACAGTATTGTGAAAGCATTATGGAACATCTTTTGGGGACACAGTCAGTGTTGGAATCCAGCCCTGCTTTACTCGCACACTGTTGTTGTGTGCGGGAATACGGTGCTTTCCTTGTGAGCAATTCTGGGAGCTGACTGCTGTAAACAATGGATTAATGCAGCTTGTTAGCGCCAGCAAAGTGTCTCCGTCAACCCTAAACCCCCACCCCACTCCCCAGGGGCATGGCACCCGTCACTTGCTGGAAACGTGGAAGGGCCAAATGGTGCCTTTTCAGGAAAGGCCGCAATATCATCACTGTCCGACGACAGCTGGGCTGGTGCAGGCACTCTCTGACAGCCAGCAGCAGGAGTGGAACAATCGGCTGAACAGCTGCGGAGCACCCACTCCTACACAATGAACAACCGCAGAACACGACCACAAGCTACGAGATTGGCTGAATGGAGCCAAATAAGCGCAACTCCTATGAATCGTATCAAAATGAATATTAAAACATACTCAGTGTTTTTAATATTATAGTAATATTTTAACAGGGTCGCTCACTTTATGTTTGTGTAAACATTTCAGATCAAATGAGCTCTGTTTTCTGAAACAGTAGAAAAAATGCAGACCAAGACTACTAACAGAACCGGAACCATCACAGTTACAGAACAACTGCAAAAGCGATCCAAGTATTTGCTCCGGGGTGTTTCCAGTAATCGTGGCAAACATTATCTCCTGAGTGTTAAATTTAGACCTCTGTCCACACCATCTGAATAGCTAACGCCTCAGCGGGTCTATGAGTTCAGAATGTGGACCAGCTTTGGGTCACAGAGACTTATAGAACATACAGCGGCTGCAGAGGCACACTTTCCAAGTTTGTTTTTTTGAGATCACAGACAGCTTTAGCATCATCAAGGAAATGTAAAAGTTGGTTTGTACTGTTTTTACAGTGCCGTTCCATCAAGCATTACCACATTCCAACTATCTCACCTGACTGGAACATGTGGGCTATGGTAACCACTTCAACCATGATGGTTCAATATGGAGCACAAAACAAACTGCTGTGGTTGAGACGAACACACTCTCCTCTTCACCGAAACCATACTTTATTGAACTAAACATCTCAATAAACGCTGACAGACCATCTTAACTGTCACATCCAAAACCAAAACAATAATTTGAAAGTACTGGCAAATCAAGGCCAGTTATTACCAAATGTGGAGTAAAATAGAAATTTCAGCACTCATATTTGGGTCCTTCACAGAACTGAAACAGTTCCTTGGGGAAATCTGAAAAGCGAAGCTAAAACAAAGGCAACTGGACTTGCATGAGTTTTCTTGAAAACATTTCACCACTCATCCAAGTGGCTTCTTCAGTTCTAAAAAAAAACTAGTGGGGGAGTTTTGGTTTTTAAACTTGGAACATCTATGGGTGGAGCCTATTTGAGACTCACATGACTGGGGTCTGTTAACAACCCAGTAATCACCTGCCAATTAGAGGATGTTATTGAAATTAACCAGGGTGGTGTCCTGTTTTTCTATTATTAGCAGTACTTAAGGACCCATTAATGGCCACCAGACCCAAGGTGTAAATGGGTGTGAAACTTTTTGGGGACAGATGCTAAGACTGTATTATATATGGTTGATAAATTGTGTCTCAGTCCACCTCCCCTATTCAGAGAGGGGTTTTCCAATTTTACATAGATGGCTTCCTTCACTCCTCTTTCAAACCATCTGTCTTCTCTGGCTAAAATGTGTACGTTGTTATTCTCAAAAGAATGTCCCTTGTCCTTTATGTGTAGGTGGACTGCTGAGTCCTGCCCTAAAGAACTGGCTCTCCTATGTTGAGCCATGCGTTTATGAAGGGGTTGTTTTGTTTTGCCAATATACAGGTCTGTGCATTCCTCAGTGCATTGAACTGCATAAACTATATTGCACTGCTTTCGCCTAGGTGTTTTCAAGAAAACTCATGCAAGTCCAGTTGCCTTTGTTTTAGCTTCAGTTTTTAGATATACTATGACCTGGATGATTGAGAATCTTCACAGACATATTCCTTGGGAAAACCTTTCCCATGGACATATGAATGTGATTTCCATCTTTGTCCTCATAAGGAACCTCCCTCTCATGATTGCAGCCCTGATCATGAATTTCAGTTGCCCACACTTGACATGTTTACCCATCTGATCAGTTTCCTGTTTACCAAAGTCACTGTCTGTATATGAGCCTTTACCTGTATATGAATAAAACCTATAACCTGTATATGAATATCATTACATATCAAATGGTCACCTGACTTTGCTTTACCTGTCTGTGTGTGCTACTGCCTTTTTTGTAATAAAATATCTGTTCTAATGCAGAACCCATCAGTTCCCTGCATCGACACGAGCAACTCTTTCAGCCACTTTCATGACAAATTTGGGTCATTTGCATGTGTGTCATGTGGAAATAAAACCACGCTCTCTGATTTCAGCTGCACCTGGCAACTTCCATCTCCCTGAGCTCTGAACTTCCAAATCAATTTTTGAAGCGCAACAAATATTTTGAACCAGAGTTTCAGTGAAATCATAGAGAATTAAAAACCCACCCACCACTGACCAATCTGCTGCAAACAGGTCACCCAACAACAATATGCATGCAGTGCTTTTTTGATTGCTATGATTCTGGCTTCATTTTGTGGGGGAAGCTTCTGCTCTCCGACAGATGTGTTACACTGTGTTGCTAAAGTGTTGTTAACAAGCTAGAAAGCAGCCATAGAAGGCGATCATATTTCTCATACACAGGGTTCTGTTGACCTTGATGCCAATGATGCAGAGGCCAATGGTCGGAGGGGATGCTTTTGGACTGTCAGTCTAGCACAGGAGCTGCACTGTCTGTAAATTGTGTAGAATCAGTATTTCTCTTCTTACTTCATTATTAAACTTGTACCTGTTCTACATCTGAAAACCAGAAGCGAACAAAAGAAGTAATGTTTTCCACAGTAGTGTCCACTGAGTGTCTACGGGCTGGTTAAAAACCACAGAGCTGAACTGGATTCCACACTTGTACCTCTCCAAAAAGTGTCGGAGGATTGCCTGATATGATGAGATTAAATATTCATCAAGTTGCAGAGATTGAACACTCTCGGATTTTGCTCCCTGACCTTCACCTGACATCTGTCAACTGTAGAGCCACAGCGCAAGAGGGTGGAGGCCTGGGTCTGATTGGTCCAGGCTTTTAAAATTAAAGAGGGAATCGAGGTGCTGGACCCTTTGGAGAGATTAAATGTGTTTATAAATAGGTGGAACTGAATTCCTTCCAAGTGTGCAAGTTTTTATCTAGCTGAGTACTGGAGTGCTGTTAAAATTGGCAGGGGTGACTACCTCCTTTTGATCCTCTTTGCCGGTGTCTCGTTGGCTTGTCTATAAAGTCACCCGTTGCCACTGACCACAGTGCAGTCTATGGGGGGGCCAGAGGCCTCTGTTTGCCACCAGTACCGCCCCCTCCTTACAAACAGTTTGGACTCACTAGATGAGGAACAAACGTCAGTCCAACACAGACAGTGCTGTAGGTCTCTCATGCAGCACAGAATACCATCTGTGTAACACTCTGCCGTTCATTGGTAACAAACTTACATGGCTACTGTCAGGAAGAAAGGTTAAGAAACAAAATATAAAAATAAAAACCTTGTCTCTAGATGTGGTTACATTTCACAGATGTTTTCTTGGTTCCTGACCCATACCAGCTCACACAGATAATACATTATATTTGTTTGATGCTTTTCTAGAAAGCGACTTCCAATAACTCTATGTAGTTATCTGTTACACTCCTTATTCACCAAGGTGACTTACACTGCTAGATACATTACTTACAATGGGTCACTCATCCATACATTAGTGGAAAACAGTCTCTCTGTCACTCACACACTATGGGAGAACCTGAACAGCATGTCTTTAGACTGTGGGAGGAAACCAGAGCACCTGGAGGAAACCCACGCAGATACAGGGAGAACATGCAAATTCAACATAGACTGAGCGGGAATCAAACCCATGTACTCTTGCCCCACCCAGGGCCTTCAGGTGAAAGGCAGCACCTCTAACCTCTGCAGTACTGGTTGACCCCACTTGAATCTTCCCTAATTTTTGGGCATTTTTGTGGATCCATTATCATGGGATTGCTTTAAAAGGGCCATGTCCCCATTTTTTTGTTGACACTATAGTTGAATTAAAACCTTTTTTTTGATCCCATACTGTCCTGCATCTTAACTCTCCACACATGGCTGCCCCCACCCCTCACACAGTTACAAAGTCCATGAACAAGAGACAGTTGCAGTAAACTTTACTCATTGAGCAACCATTTACGGCAAATTGCTTTCCCTGGTGATGGGTAGAATGGTTAACAGAGGTAAAATGGGCCATTCAGCCTTATCGTGTCCTGCGGACAGCTGATCCAATCCACAGGGACCAGGAAATAAGGGCAAAGAGACTAAATATAGAGTCACTGCCCCTTCCAGTCTCTTCCCAGTAGCTTGGGGGCCGCACTCTTACCGTGCAGCAGGGGCTGGGGGTTTCCTTCCAAGCAGGTCCCTGGAAGGATTTCCAAATTTTCAAGGTCTTTCCACCGTACGGGAAAGGAGGCTCCAATGTTAGCATGTAGAAACCTTCTGGCATTGTCCCCATCATCCAATGACTCAAATGCTCAACAAAATAATGAATAAATAATATTATTCTCAGGAATTCTAATACTAATCCTGCAGCATATCCATACCTGAAGACTGTATTTATAACATGTGCAGTGTTTTCCAGATTTGCTGGAAAAACCCTTCTCGTTCCTTCCACAATGTGTTGACAAAGGGACAGCCGATGCGAGTTCTCTGCTTTGATATGCGGCCGACCGTCGAAACCAGAAAGATTACATCTTCCATCTGTCACCTGGGTCTTGAGCGCCAGGCATAATGGATTTTCTAAGTAGCATTGGAGTACTCAAATAAAACTGAGAAATGGCTAGGAAAGAAGGTGTGCTGGACATAAGCGCCATTGTGCAAACATCGACGCTTAGATAAACAGGCAAGGCTGAACATACACCTGGAGGCCCGCTGCTTTTTTAACCAGCTGCTGCCAAGCTTCATTCACTGAGAATGAAGAAGGCAGCCTATTTATGGCAACTGGCTGGGCTAATTATAGACCGCCTTTCCATTTTAATTCCATCCAGTAAACTAGTGCCATTAGCAAATGTGATTGCGGGTAGGCTGGATAACCTACACTGCTGTTCAGAGCTGAATTATTTTAATCTCAAGCAGATTCATGCACTGTAAGTAAGACACTTCATCTGTTCCTTTGAAGGATGTAAATATGATTACCAAATGTCTTTAGTAAGAAATAATAACAGTTCCCTTTGTCATTAACTTTGGTTTTACTTTTAATTGTAGAACAGTGATAAAAACAGGACACTAAAAAGTATAATTGTTACTTGACATGTTGGATAAATGCAATACAGTACATTCTATTTAAATACAACAGCTTTAGTAGAAGAGAATAGTTCCGAAAATGACTATTAAACAAGAAATTCTGTTCAGTCTTAACATTCACCTAAGTATAATTTAAAATAAGTTAAGCTTTCTATGTTTGTAATCAGTGTTTATGAATGGCTACTAACAGAAGTGTATAGGTGTTAATTGAACATATGACACAAAAAATAAAGAGAAATAATCATATGGTGTATAATTATTTTTTCTCTATTACAGTCCTATACTGAAAGCGTTGCATAATTCACAACTAGAGGAGCTTGTGTAGGAAAAATACTACAAGGACCTGTGCTATAAATCATTTTTTGAGTTATCCAAAGAAAAATGTAAGGCATGTAAATGTATTTACAGTAGCCACATTGATCCCAGCATTAGCAGTCAGAGGTTAGGCTGAGCTTTTCAAGGGGACCGTCTCCTGTTTGGCTTTGCTTTGTGGTTTCGGATTCTGATAGGGTAACCTCACAAAGACAACTATGAGAATAATCCCTGTAAAACAAGAAATCAGTATACAAACACTTCCATAATACATAAAACAAAAATGTTATGTCTGTTTTTGTGACAGGAGTAGTATGGATTTTATGGATCCTTACATGAAAGAATAAACAAAAAACTCATTCAGCTGAAAGATGCAGTTATTCAGAAGGAAAATGCCATAATCAAAGCGCAGTGACAGTCCTGGCAAGCTGCCAATGTTCCAGCTCTTACCTATGACCCCTGCAGTGCCCAGCAAGATGCCCAAGGTGGACTGGATGGTGGGCATGCCCTGCAACTGCTTGGCAGCCGTTCTGCAGTTCCCCCTTGTGTTGCAGGGGCACACGGTTACTGCCAAATTATCAGTTGCACCACCAGCCGGCATTGGTCAATCCCAGGATAAAAGACAGAAACAGATTATGGCACTCTCCAGGACCAAATCAGGTTAATTGGTGGCACCCCTGGAACTCAGGTGGTGGGTAGGGGTGGGGGACTCTCTGCATAGGTCTTATTCAGGGTTTCGTCAAAATGCAAATGCATGGTCTAGCGCTGTAACACCTTTGGGGGTGTTCTGCCTAGCAGAGTCTGGACCACTGTGGGAGCACACGAGCTGAGAACAGTCGGTGTTCCTCAGGAAAGTGTCACAGAATGTACCAGAATGCAATTTGAATGTGATGTCTCCAGCAGGAAGGTCAGCCTGTGCCCTGGCCAGCAGAACTGAAGAGGTTTAAGGGGAAGCACCTCACCTAGGCTGATTCAGTGAATGTGTAATTAAACACCAGAAGTCTGCTGAGAGTGGTGAGCTGGAGGGTCTACAGCTCCCACACACAATTCTGCCTGGGAAGTGTTTATGTAGAGAGAAAGTTTGTGTACAGAGAGATTTCTAGAGACTTTTAGGGAAATAAACCTGCCCTCTTGTATACCTGAACGGCTCTCCCTCACCTGGCAGGTTGATGAAGGTGCTCCGGGGAGGTGTGCTGCTGTCAGAGATGGTGAAGGGAACTGTGTATACTTCTGGAGCCAGGTAAGGTGTGTTCATGGACAGGTTAGTGTGGGTATCTGAGGAAACACAACAATTTATCATAGAAGAGACAATAAGTTAGCCACTGGTCCTATGGAAAAAGTCAATGAAATACATTAAAAAAACTCATTAATAAACTTTACGGATCAAGAAAATATAACCATCAAAATCAGAGAATGTGTTTACTGAAAGACCATTTAGCTGTAGAACAAGCAACCAGTTGGTCTGTTGTGCCTCATAAACACCAAATGGAGACAGTGGGGCCTCCAAATGTGAGCAGGTATCTAATCTGTGCTGGAGCTGTACTCTGACCGACTGAGGCCTATACATTTGCCACTGCATGACGTGTGTGAGAGAAGGCCTGACCGTAAAGGCGGGTGGTCTTATCTGTCAACCGGGCCTTATCTGGGCAACCTCGGATCCCCAGCACCAGGGCCCCTCATGTTACACTGCGGTTCCAACTGGAGACGAAGCCTTAACGTCAAAGATGTGTCTTGTGCTCCTTCTGACTTTTCCACATGTGTTCACCTGCCTTAGCTGACTATGATTCAGGTTTAGGCTTATCGTGGAGCAGCAATTAGGAAAATGGAAAAGTTATGATAAAGGACAAAGGTTCACCTCCCAGGTGTGGCAGTGGATTGGGAACAGGGGACTTTTTTTGTCGTTGCACCCTTGAGTAACAAGCATAAGTCAGATTGCTTCTGTAAATATTTGGCTCTAAACGTCACATTGTGAATTATAGAGAGTTCATTAAATTTAGGACTCAGATCTAACACCAGCTGCCACAGGGTGCTGCTGGAAAAGAAAATCCATGTATTTGGCCTTTTGTAAGTCAAAGTGAAGGCTGCAACTACATAACCGGAGACCTTGGAAGGGATGTGAGTGGCCACAGCGAATAGTGCGTCATTGTTAGATGAGGTTGTTTCAAAAAAGCATACAATCAACGTGCAGAGAGTTTGAAACAACAAAAAGAGATTGAGAGAGTGTTGGCGTATTCACATGGCTGTTGTTGGGGGAGGGGTCAGCCGTTGCTCTGCACTCCTGTTTTTTTGTCTCCACTTTAAGGTGGGAACAAAGACACATTTTTGGAGCAATCTGGAAATTATACACTGACTTCAGCGACACTTTCCCATCCACTTGAAGTAGGGGACCAGGGGGTGCGGGAGTTGTCAATACGCAACGTCAGAGACAGTGCTGACGGCAGTGGATGAGGAAACTGCGTCAAGACCACGCTCATCTCTCCCTCCCCCGTAGCGTTGTGGGTCTTCCAGGTGTAATTAGACGAACTGTCACGTTGCTGAGGCTGACAATCCTGCTTGAGCCCCCCGGCTGAAAGGGCACAGGCTGTGACATCATTCGGATTAAAGAGGAAATATAATTACCCCTGGAGCATGTAAGAGGGTGGGGGGACTCCTTTCTATGTGCTCTAAATCTTCAGAAGGGGGGCAAAAAAATTAAGAGAAGGGGAAGAAAAATTAATGAGGGAATTGACTTTAGGAATCCATCACCAGTGCAAAGTCAACAAGTGCAGCGGCCTCTGTTTGACATATTAGTAGCTGTTAGAGCCACAGGAAGCCAGCCATTATGCCTATTACTGCTAGTCAGACAGCTTTGAAGGGGACTGGTACATGGGAAATGGGAGTCATTTTCTCCAGCCTACAGCCTTTAAATACACTTCAGGCTAAGAGCTCTAATTCGTGTGCAAATCCACGGGTGGTCCATGAAGCGGCCCGAGTGGGGAAACTTTTGCATTTGTGTTGGTGACGCGGTGGACGACATGGTGCGACCTTGCACATGTTAGATCAGACGTCAGTGCTGCCTTCGAAACAAACCCCCCCTCCCCTCTGGACATGACCGTCACATGACAAACTCCTCCTGGTGGGAGAGGATAGGCTGCAATGTGTCAGGTCCCACCAAAGGCGCACCATTGACGGGTGTGAGCTTCCAGTCACGCCGCACGGCAGGGTCACTCCCCAGGGAAAAGTTGAGCCTGCCTCCGTGCTGAGGGCTGTCACTGTCCCGTGAGGCCAGCAGCAGGGCCTGGTCCTCCCAGCGCGGTGTGCACAGGTACTTCCACGAGTAGTCCCCTACCAGCACGGGACTGTTGTCATTGATGTCCAGGATGTGAACTGTCACTAGGGCTGTGGCTGAGAGCGAGGAGTTCACTGGGGAGGCAGACAAATGATTCTGTAACCTACCGTAACTTACAAACACTACCTGTTATTTCCTTTTTAATATCGGTGACCACCTTGTGAAGCTAAACCCCATGTGTCTCTCCGTGTGAGACACGCTTATAACACACCATAGCATAATAACCCAATAAAGATGGCCAACTGTGACCTACAATCAAAAGCAGTTTATAATATACACAAGGCACAAGATTTCCTCTATCAGTTCCCAATTAGATGCTAATGACAATTTGGATTAATTCTGCTCTGTCTGCAGTCATCAGAATTCGATTTGACCTTCTTAGTGTTCTTGGAACAGAAATGTCTGCAGGAATTTTGAAGAGACATGTGGGACAGCATCCATTTGGAACTTAAGAGACTTAAGAGATTTAATAAAGTGCTTCCATTCATCCATGCTATGCTCAGAGTCCTGTTTGGAGGAAGATCTAGTTAGAGACCCAGCTATGTGCAGTCAAAAGTTACCCAGCAGGCCTTAATCTTGAGGACAAATAAGAGCTGGTTGAAAGAGTCTGCTTTATAAGGGGGTATTAATACTGTCATTCTAACAAGGCACAATTTGTGTTCAGAAGGTTACATATTGAAGCTCCAGGAGCACCAGGAGAGTCTTCCTGCTGTATCCTAGAAGGTACTTAACCTGAATTGCTTTAGTAAGATGTCACCTCTTAATTGAAAGGCTATAAAGCAAATCCAGTTCTTTTACACCTACATCTTTATTACCTCGAAGTCACCATAGGCAAGCAGGACTGACATGTTTTTGTCCAGCTTTCCTTCCCTAGGGTAAGAACTCAAGCACAGCCTATCTTCTACAGCTTCACTCTGCTGCCCCTGGTAGTGCATGTTCTGATCTCTGAGGGCGAGTGTTGGACCACCTCTGCTCCACACACAGGGGATGGGGCTAGCCTCTGACTGGTAAGGCAGCCACCCTCCACCACGGCAATGGACTGGGCTCAGGCTCGGACTGATTATCCAACGGGACGTGTGTAGTGGAGCTGATAAGAGTGATGGCCATGTGCACTCAGTGGAAAGCATCAGGGAAGGCATTAACATATCACTAGATACTGCAACTGTAAACATGCACAGATCCAGTGTGGAATTGGCTCTTTCTTCTTAGCTTGCTGTTCCCAATAATAAGTATACAGCAAGGCTTTGCAGGAGATACCCTGAACAGGTGTCCGGCACCTCACTGTGAAGACAAAGCACTACACTATCCTGAATGAACAGATGGCATAAGGCCAGGGAATTAAAATCCTGCCCCATAATACTGACATGACGTTGGAACCATTACTCAACTATCTACTCAACAGGGGTTGGCAAAACATATTAACTTGTCTGCTGACACGAGCCTCACATGGCCACACAAATGATTCAGAGAAGCCATTCAGACATAGTGGCAGCCATCTTACTTCCATCCTCGGCCACAAGCTCCATCGTGTAGGTGCTGTTCTCCTCCCTGTCTAGGGCCTGGGCTGCCCTCAGCTCGCCTGTGTTGGCATCGATGGAAAAATAGCCCCTGGTGTCCCCTCGCAGCGAGTACCTGTCATGACACATGCATCAATGTTGAGACCACGAATTTTCCATGCTGTCCTTAATTGTTTGGAGTACATCAGCTAGAAACAAATCTTCTAGAAAGGGGTTACAAGATTAATTGAATCGAATAATGCATTACTTGGTTCAAATGAACCATTTTGGGACTTGAACCTGGAGGTAAGCTTTAGCTGGACACATGACATAGACAAAGACTACAGCTTGCTGAAGGTGGGGTGAAGTGCTGGAGAATGACTGAGGATGGCAGTTTACCTAATGGGGTGTGAGTCGGGGTCAGAGCCCTGGATTGTGGCGATGACCCTTCCTGGCTCCTCTCCTTCCCTCACAGACACTTCGTAGTGGGTCTCAGGTAGAGTAGGGCTTTCGTTGACGTCATCAACGATAATGGACACAGTTGCTGTGGACGCTGGTCCATACTCTGCTCGGATCAAGGGCTCTGGGTTCCGGGCACTGAGAACCAAGGTGTACTGACGTACGTTTTCATAATCCAGTGCCTACACACAGGTGACCAGGGTCAAACAAGCGTTTTCATTTGTGTCACATGCACTAGCACACTGATGTTTATGTTATGTGTTGAAGAAAAGACCCAGTGCAATCTGAGGACATTCAATTACATGCTACACTATTTTAACCGAGAAAAATTCAGGTGAAAGTCGGAGATAATGAAATGGTTAAAAAAGAATATGAAAATATGACTATTATTGTTTTCTATTAAGTTACGTTCAGAAAGATCACTGTTTCTAAATGTCAGTAGGGCTCTAGGCTTTATTGTTTATTACAGTGAAAACATCACAATCATGATTTTTTGAAAGTTTTTCCATCAGTTACTCATCGTTAAAAAAAATATTTCCAGGATTCTTTGCTTTGAAAAAAACAAGTAGTAGATTCATTTAGTGCCTTTGGGAGTAGATCTGAGTTATGAGAGTGAGGTGTGGAAGCGAGATGGATTTTGGGCAAGCACAAAATTTTCGCAGCAACCTCCACATCTGTTAGGGAGCACTCAACAAGATGCAGCAGCCGTCTGGCTCACAAACCCCACTGGAGCTCTCGCTGTGTGGGCTGCCTAGGCACAGTTGATGAACATGTCTGATGGGCATAACTAGGGGAATCTTTTCAACTGGACTGTCAAATATTCCAGTATTGTGTGTCACATTGTCAGCTACCAGTTAAATCCAGGCAGGGTGTAGACTGTGACTTAACAATGATCTGATCATGGCAATAAATACAGAAATGCAGGTGAAAGCGGTTTTTTACTGCTGAGGAGCAGCAGTTCTCCTAGGATCTGAACCTTAAACCTTTGCTGACAAGTCCAGGTTAACCTGTTCCCTCTTCATACTGTCATCATTGCGTGGGGCTGGATGTAACAAGGTGTTCTTTGTCAGCACTGGTATTTCCTGCACCATGAATCCACTTCCTCTGTCTCGCATTAGGTGTGTGCTTTTATTTGTGTGTCTCTGTGTTCCTTCAGCACCTCTTTTAACTGAGAATCAATGAGAAGGAACAAACTGTCCTCCACCCCCTGTACCCCCCACACCCACCACAAAGTCATGATGAGATCACAGCGTTACTGATATCTCCACAAGTAATCTTCACCTCTCCCTGGCTTCTAGTACTTAGTCAGTTCCGCAAATCTTTTTATTTGTTCGATTGGCTGTAGAGCTCCAGCCATTGGGAACCTTCGGTTCACAATGTGAATGTCTTTGAGTCACTTGTGAGAAGTCTGTTGTCTTTGGAGACTGACCAGAAATGGCTCAATATGTGACCTGCCTATTGCTTCCAGCATTTCTACATTCCTATATGGCATATTTGCACCTATCAGGGAACAATGCTGCTATTTCCTTTTGACATTTACTACAATATCATTTAACTTCAATAAAATGTATACAGGTTACATTGTGCTTTTTTCTTCTTTCTGCATTTATTTATTTTGCCTGAAACTTTTCTCCAAAACAATTTACAACAATTTGCCATATCAATTTCAGGATAAGTATGTGACTCTACAGCAGGAGGTGAGATTTATACCTTGGTCCATCAAGTGCAAGACAGCATCTCTAACCACTGTGCTACCTGCTGCCCCCCTTTCATTTCTAATAAAATTTAGCCCCAAAATCTGACAGACAGCTTTTTGGATCAACATATTACTCACAGCACAAGTCATTTGTCTTTCTGTTCTAAAATGTACCATTTGTTTCAGTGGTGTTGACACAATGGTGACACCTAATGTGTGCAGCTGTACCAACAAGCCTCAGCTGTACCCACAGTTTCGAGCTCATGAAAGCAGTGAGTTCACTCCAGCATCCTGATTTAACCATCCCCCAGCTCTCACCCAACAATTAATGCCTTCACTGAAACACCCTTCATTACCCCATTTCACGCATTATCACCACAACACTCAGGGTTAACCCAGGGATTCCCTGGCTAATGCAGCAGAGGGATTCTTTCAGTGAAGTCCTATATAACATCAGTAGACACTACTCATTGCTCAAGTCATGGAAAGACACAGTATGTCCTCCAGAGAAAGGGGGTTCCCTGGTTCATGTTTGGGATTTATATGTATGGAGATTCCTTGTTCTGAAAGCATATAAACACCTTATTTACTGCTGACAGTCGAGCCACCTCCCGGTAAACAGAGCCACTGCTTTACTTCTCATATCGCCATAGCGACTGATGAGCCATTGGCCAAACTGTACCAGACGTTCAAGTGTTCGTGCCACCCAGTCTTCTTATCACTAACTGAAATACAAGTTACACTCATTATATAGCATTTTTTCTTTTGCTGCCCAATACATTTTCTGCAGTGGGATATCAGTTAAAAGGTGGAATTCACGTATTATTATTATCTACCTGACACCTTTTTTGCCATTCTGTTAGGCAGTTGTGGGTTCATTGCCTTGTCTCTTGTCTTCATTTACAAGCCCTTGTACTAAAATGTTTGACTGGAACTCTACATAGACACATTGACTGAAACTGCTTGTCCCAAGTGGGGTCGCAGTGAGCCAGTACCTAACCTGGCAGTGTAGGACACAAGGCCGGAAGGAGAAGGGACATACCCATGATGGGATGCCAGTCCGCCGCAAGGCATGCCAAGTAGGACTCGAACCCCAGACTCACCATAGAGCAGGCACAGGCCAAACCGACTGCGTTACCGCGCCCCCCACCATACTTATAGTATCTTACAATTTAACACATCAGTTCAGGCTTTTATGCTGATGGGTATTTAATGAAACAATAAATGTTGAGTACCTTGGTAACTGGTACAGCCAAATGCCATCATGATCTGTGACCCTGCAAGCCCAGGAGGTTTGTCTGCACCAAAGTGCAAGTGCAGACATGGTAAATGAGCAGTGTATCGTATTGTCCACCTTGGCCTTATCAGGCCCTGGAGATTGGATTAAACAGCATCCCTCTCGCAACCCCCTCAATTCATGGTGTCATGAGGCAAGTGGCCCTGATGTGATGGGAGAACAGAAGAATTTGCAATACTCCACATGGACTGAGGAGACAGGACAGTCCTCTTGGGATTGGGGAGTAGAGAGGACACAGCATGTAGGGTGGCAGCTATTTTTAGAAAGAGCATCCATTAACTTAGCCTATTTTTATGGCACACGCATTTGAACTCTGCATGGTATTGTAGTATGCAAATGGCTACACATTTCAGTGTTTTTTTCCCATATAAAACATAATTGGCCTGCTACGTACAGTGATTATGGTGAAACACAGTGCATTCCGATTTTTATAATATACTAAATCCCCATCCCAGCATAACACCACACATTGATATAATTCTATCCTCGGATGTATGTATCGCTGCATTTGACAAGGAGCAGATGCTGATCTTCGGTATGAAATGCATTCTTTCCAAGAGTGTCCTGTCTGTTGTAATATATGTTTTTTTGGCTAGGGAATGAAAACAATAAACTGGATTTTAATCTGGGATTATGTGTCATGAAGTGGTTGCTATTCTGAGAGTCCAGCTCAGTACCTTTTGAAGGATTAGGGAGACCTCATTGGTGGTTTCGTCCCCCACCAGAGCGAAGATCTCCTCGGCATCCCCTGACTCGAGCTCGTAATCCACCCGCCAGCTGTCCTTCCCGATCTGGTCCCCATCCCAGGCAGAGAGAGTTGTTACCGTGGCACCCACACAGGAGCCCTCAGGGAGGTGGAATGGCCCATACTGGACAAAGGGAGAAGGTGATGGAGACAAGATGGTGCGGAAGGGGATGGAGAATAAGAGGGCATGAGGCAGGAGGGATGGAATGAGATAGATGAGGAGAAGTGGGGATTAAGAGTTGCAACAAGATCACACATCTTTTACAGTCAGGTGGGACAAATGGAAACAAAGCAAAACGCAATCAAAGTCACTGTATCTCATTCCCAGAGGACAAGCATCTCTTGTTAATAGGCTTTTATCACCCCCACTGCATTTGAGTAAAGGGAAACTTTTATTGCTTCTGCTCAGAGTTTCCATGCATTTGAACCTTCAGGCAGCTTTCTTATCCACACATATCATCAGAGCGAATGAGCTTATTCAAAGCCCAGGCAGTTAAAAGGATGTTTGTTGTGGAAGTTGCACCAGTCAGGAGGCTTCCCCACTCTGGATGTTTGATGTTGTGCTGAATTGAAGTTGCTGCCTTGAGCTGATGTGGCTCGGCACTGTGGACCCTCACTCACACGCCCCTATCTCTCCACTTCAGGGAGCTTTAATCTGCCGCTTGCAGTGCTTGTCCTCTAAAACGTCCCCCACATAGCCACCCTGCATCATATCCAGAAAGCCAGAGGTGTCAGGCCTCTGCATCCAGATGGGGTCAACAGGAGGGGTGTAGGACCTGCATCATCTCCCTTCCCCAACACCCAACCTCCCATAAAAGTGCCCAACTTCATCTCGAAGAACGGTCCTGAACCCTGTTGTCCCTCTGTTGCTAATGTTGACCTTGTATCATCGTCCCAGATCATGGATCTCAATCGGCAATAATCATCTGGCCTGGGGATACTCAAAAAATGACGATGAGTGGGACACTCAAAAAATGATGATGAGTGACTCTTTGTAAGTAGTGTATCTAGCAGTGTAAATCACCTTGGTGAATAAGGTATGTGAGCTAGTAACACTACATAGTATCCATTGTAAGTCGCTTTGGAGAAAAGCATCTGCTAAGTGAATAAATGTAAATGTAATGTAAATGTAAAAAATACCCATAATACCCACACAGTACATTAGGCATTCATTACACACCCAGATTCATTTATGTCCCTTTGGGTGAGGATGTGATGCTATATGTTTTTCTCAAAGGGCATTTAACGTTTATACGTAAATTAAAAGCGTTCTGAGAAAAAGATATGATAGCTGTATAACACACAAGAGGCCACTACAGTGCTAACAAACTGAGCCTCAACTGTCTGCTGTGCTTCGCTTTTAGAGGAGATACACTGTTCAACCGCTGTCGAAAAGGAACAACATCAGAAAAACCCATGAGATCAGCGGAGTGTCTGTTGCTCTTTAGTGAAACTGTGTATTTTAAGAAGATGTGCTCATGCATCAGAAATAGAGGGGGGCTTGGCAGGAGACGAAGTAAGGGCAAACGGGGAATTTTTTCTTGGTGGACACAGAGCGGTATCCCTGGAGGCACTCCCTGGTTGCTGTCCAAAGAAGCTCATGTCTTCTTTCCACATTTTCTTGTAAAGAGCAGAACAGCCGGCAGGATTGCAGGGCTGGAGCTGCTCAGTTTGCAATAGACAAAAAGCAGATTGTCCACCGTTTGCTCATGCTGTAACAGGACCGCAAAGGTCATAAGGGGTCACAAAGTGGAGAAATGTATGAGTTCCAGCTGGGTGAACTCTCCTAGGATTTAAGGCTTGCTCTGGGTCACCGGCAATACTAAAAAATCCCAAGCAGTCCTTCATAGCTGTCCTGGAGCAGCACACAAGGACATGTGTAAATGCCATTCTCTACAGTTATTGCTGTGTTTATACATCAGATGACATCCTTCAAATGTATTTGAGAGCTTTGGCTTCACTTTTAAATAAATTATCTCCCCAACCCTGATCTGTCTTGCCAGATTAATATTGAAACAATTGCCATTTGGTGCAGAAACCCTCTGTGATATTGATACAATTTTTCAGTGACCAAGGCAGCAGCGGTAATTCTGCCTACTGGTCCTGTTCTCCGTTTCCTGTCTGAAATCAGATCAGTTGCCACCCTCCAGAGAACGCAGAGCCTCTTGCAAATTAATTTCAAGCGGAACGAATAGCAAACAGTTTCCAAACACAGTGAGACTTGGATTGCTGGAAATTACCTCCCTCTGAGGGAACACGGGTGGGTGGTTGTTCTCATCGAGCACATTCACCACGACCGTGCAGGAGCTGTTCAGTCCTGGGGAGTAAGTCAACACAGAAGGTGGAGGAATTGGTAAATAGCTGGACTTGTGGGCAGAAAGTTCTTGGTTCAAAGGCCAAAAGTCCCCCCCACCAGCCAGCACATACTACCTTTGGCATCCTCAGCCACCACTGTCAATGTGTACTGTAGGGCAGCACCTTCCAGGCTGTCTCCCTGGAGAGAGATGACCCCCGAGTCACGGTCCACGAGGAACAAGGCCCGTGGCCGCTCAGGGATCTGAGCCACCAAGCGATAGGAGATGCGCACGTTGTCGGTCTTGGGGTCGTCATTGTCTGCTGCCTGGACAGTGAGGATCTCTGTTCCTATGATGACAACAGCTCTAAGGGTCAATGATGGACTTTACAGGAAACATTAAGCAAAGTGTTTCTCCAACGCCCAGAACCAGATCAGATCTAACAGTTAGTTTTCCAGATGGAAAGGAACATTTTTACAACTTGAAAGTTTTCTTTCTTCTGTAAAAATGTTTACATTTTAATCTCCATAACATAACATAACATAACAAAATATAACATAACATAACACTAAAAACTGGGGCAGCACAGTGGCCAGACCCATGACCTTGCAGTTTAAAGACTTGGGCTTGAATACCCATTCCTGCTGTTGTACTTACAAGGTACTTACCCTGAACTGATACAGTAAAATTACCACTCTGTATGGGTAATCATTGTAAGTGTATAAACCAAACACTGTTAACAAAGTTCCTTTGGCAGAAAGCATCAGCTATTAGCTTTGAATAAATTATTTTAGGCTGTTAATTGGGTGACTGTCTTCAGCCAGTTATTGTTAGAAAACCTTTGCTTTCGCAATTGGAAAATGACAGGAATCTTTACATGGCATGAAACGCAGTAAGGATAATGGTAAGAGTAGTAGTAACAATATCTGCAGTAGTGACAAACTCAGACTCACCTCGAGAAGCAAGCTCCTTCACCACTGCCTGGTAGTGCGTCTGAGGAAATGTGGGCCTGTTGTCATTGGCATCTCCCACCATCACCAGTAGCTCCACAGGGTTTCCAATCTCTCCAATGTCGGGCTGCTCCACCACAATTCTGATGTGGAACTGTGTGGAGGAGGCAATGGTGTCAGTGAAAGACCCCCCACCCTTCTCCTATCACCAGCTCAACCACATTTTATACAATTTATACAAAATTGACACTCTTTGGATGTATTCACTGCAAGACATGCAAAGAATCATGCAGAGGGTCTTAAACCCACATGATTATTAGCTCAACGATGTCACCGCAGTTTCTTTTTGTTGGGGTGGGAACTACTAAAAAAGCTCTCCTTTCCCAGTTTTCCAATGCATTTCATTGCCAGTGATTTACCCTGGTAACATTCAAACTGATCTGCACGTTTCATGTTGTAGTTCACTCTGGGCATTAACTCTGGGCATTCACTCTGGGCAAGGGAAGGTGCCCACCTCCTTGTTACTCTTCCACAATCATAAGACATGTCCTTACTGACACCTAACCCACCATCCAAAGCTGTTATGACAATTCCAGAAGTGGGACACTCCAGTTGTGAGAAGTGTGGTAAAATCACAACTTCCAAGGTAAGAAGGCACCACAGAGGGAAAGCTTCAGCTTCTCAGTGTGGGAGAGTGGGGTGGTCAGTTCAGTAAGGCTCAGATAAGCTATGACTCATGTTCAAGTTCAAGGATTATTGTCATAAGTACAAGTAGTGTGTACAAAATACTATGAAATTCTTGCTTGAATGTTTTTCCACAGGCTATAGTCAACACAAAAAACAATAAATAATGCCAGTAACAAAAACAATAAATAACAATAAATAGCCAGAATACTTAGAAGTGACTATGCAGGTGATGTGCTTGGAGGGATCAGTGCAAATTTTAGTTGCAAGAGGTAGTGGACATCCTGGCTTTCTTCAGATGCCTGAGGAAGTGGAGACGTTGATGGACCTTTTTGATGATTGATGCTGTGTTCTCAGGTCATGTGAGTTTAGCAGTGAGAGTAATCCCTAGGAATCTGAAGCTCTTGACCCTCTCTACAGTGTCCCCTCCTATGTAGATGGGTGCATGAGCTATATCCTGTTTCCTGAAGTCAATCACCAGCTCCTTAGTTTTACTGACATTGAGAGATAGGTTGTTATCCTGGCACCACTCTGCCAGGAACCTCACCTCCCCTCTGTAGCCCGTCTCATCGTTGTTGGTGATCAGACCCATAATAATGGTATCATCAGCGAACTTTATGATAGTGTTGGAGCTGTGACTAGCCACACAGTCATGTGTGAACAAGGGCTCAGGACGCTTCCCTCTGGAGTGCCAGTGTTGGAGATCAGTGGAGAGGAGGTATTTCTGCCAATCCCCACATGCTGGGGTCTGTTGCTAAGGAAATCCAGGATCCAATTGCACAATGTGGCACTCAGTCCCAGACCTAGTAGTTTGTGGATCAGCTTGGTTGGGATGACAGTGTTGAATGCTGAGCTATAGTCCACAAATAACCACCCCGCAAAGCAGTTTTTGTTGTCATGCGGACGTGTGCAACGAAGCAACAGGCTATGTAAATGTAAATGTAGAACTGAGGGGCTCAAACACTGTCTCGTAATGCTCCTTTTGTAAAGAATTGTGTTGGTGACAGCTGGTTCAGCAACCATTTGCCCTATAAACTATGACTGGATTGGAAGTTAAGTAACTGCTTCTCCCTGGAGTGTGACTACTAGGTGAACAGTATGGTTAACTGACCAGTATTGCCCAACACTATTGCCACTTGCAGAGCAACCACTTCTCCTTGGATTGAGAGCAGTGGTTAAGAGACATATCTTTTCCTAGACTGAGAGTATGACTGCTAGTTGACCAACTAGTCTTGACCTGAAATGACACTGTGAGCACTGGTTAAGTGACTAATGTTTTGTAGAACTGTGACTGTGATCAGACTAAGCATCTGGTCTTCTCCTGGAATGGGAATGTGACTACTTCTTGAGTGACTGGTCTTCTCTTGGAATGAGATTGTGACCACTGGACAAGCAGCTGATCTTCTTTTGACCCAGGACTGAGACTTCTGATTGAACATCTAGTCTTCCTCTGGAATGAGATTGTGACTGTGGGTTTTCTGTTGGAATGGGACTGACTGCTAGTATAGCAACTGATCTTCTGGATTGAGCCTGTAACTGCTGGTTGAGCGGGGGCTGGTGGGTTACATCACTGAGGACCAGATCTCAGCTGTCGACAGCGCAATGTGCTGAGGCTTCTTTGCCAGCAGTGACAATCGAGTTTGTTTGGACCCATCTGGCATCAAGCCACTTGGCCAAACACAGACGACTGGTGAGGCACCGGCAACAGCCTGGCTTGCTTCTCTCAGTTCTGTTCTCTGACTAACTGTGAGGAATGAGCCATCCGAATAACAAACAATGACAAAGAAAGGCTTACCGTAGACTGGGTACTATAATAAACTCTGAAAACATTACAAAGGCATCTTAATAGTGCTACACAGACCAAAATTTAATAAATTAATAAAACTCCAGAAAGCAAAACAATTCGCATTTTATTGTTTTTTTTGTCTTTAAATCCTGCATAAATCAAAGTAAACCATTAAGATCTCTGGAAGTTCATTGAGAGTTTCTGTAACCGTCTCGTAATGCCTTCTACATGATTTCTTTTTGCACAGATAATAGAAGAAGGCTGGAGAAATCCAAGATGTATTTACTTTGTCATAATGTTTTCTGTACTGTTTACTGTTTATATGTAACTAAAAAAATGACTAGGAAGGTGATTTGCAATCGTGGATACTGGATATAGCTTTACTCGTATGATGAACATTGGTTCATATGGTGGAAAGAAACAAACTAACTGTACTTAAGAATCACACGTCTGCAACTATGTCTCTCTTTCTCCTAATTTAATGCACACATTGTATTTTCTATGAGATGTACGTCTCTTTGGAGAAAAGTGCCTGCTAAATGAATACAAGTAAATATAAATGTACTACCAATCATTAAATAAATGTACTTAAAAAATTTAACTGCTAATAAGAGCACAGTGAGACATTTAAACACCATTGTATGAGTACAGTAGAGCCAACTTAAGACTTCCCTCAAACCTGGAGACCATTCAGCCCCTGCTCTGTATTGTTCAGGCCCATGTCTATCTCAATGTGCTTGTGGCATGCTGAGGCGGCCGGGGAAGGAGGTGGAGAGGGGGACGAAGCCGCCACAGCTGGGGCTAATTATGCTCCCTATTTCTTCCCCTGTGCCCGGCAGTGAGGGAGAGTGACGGAGGAGGAGAGCCAACACGCGCAGGCGAACCCGTACCCGCACCCGAGCACGAGCCGGTGGACGCTGTCACCAGGACCAGTCCGAGGCCCCTGTCCCAACCGACCCCGCCGAAGCCCCGTCTTACCAGTTCCCTGTCCCCCCTTTTCCTCCCCTTCCTTCTCCCCGACCTGGGAGTGAATAAAAACCACAGACGAGCACCGCACCTGCTGTCTCTGGTCCCATCTGTTACAGTGCTCTTGTTAAAGTTTCACTTTGTAAGAGTTCAATCAGCTTTGATTTAACAGCTGGCAGTATAGCAAACATTATTTTATTAACTCATCGTCAGAAAACACTTGTTCTATGCAAGGCTGCAGTGATCATAGACAAATCCTGCAACAAGAGGTGCAAGGCATCAAGTTGGGCAGAAAATGAACTGTCAGTGTGACAGTGACCCAAAGATGCATTGAAACCTGTGAAAAACTGGTTAGCAATACAAATTACTTATCAACTTCATCAGCAGAGAGTAGTTCCATGGAAAGCTGAAGTTCACCAGTGAAGTCAATGTAACATCTCTGAACCACAGTGAAGAGGAGATCACCCACAATCAATGTATATAAAGCAGTTCAGTCTATAGGAATAGCTGAACGGGGTAGGTCGTTAAGCGGATCTATTGGAGGACAATGCTACTCACCTGGTCCTGGGTCTCCCTGTCCAGGGGTGCATTCAGGTATACAATGCCCTCCCTGCTGATTGTAAAGAGCATCTCAGGAAACTCCCCCTCAAGACTGTATTCTGCAGGACTTCCACTCCACTTCACCTTGGGACACAAAGCCACAGAGACACACTATCACTGGAAATGTGCCATAAGTCTCACATGTGCATCCAGGTGACCGAGAAACGCTGTCAGTCACAAAGTGGAGTGTATTAGCATGTTTCTTGTAGAAAAAAATAAAAGTGACAATCATGGACGAGTTCTCAATAAAATAATATTTTAAGCACTATGTAACTCTCATAAAACTTTACAGGTAATCTGAGTGAGGCAATAGAGACCTTTGGCAGAAACCCAGGTGTGCTGTTGAAAACACAGAAAAGCTAAAGGGTTTTACATGAACTTCAACAGAAGGTTTGTAGTTGAACAATCACTGTCTATCTATCTATCTATCTATCTATCTATCTATCTATCTATCTATCTTCAGAAAGGTACCGTCAAAAGAGCACACAGATCTTGTTAAGTTCCATAAGGGACCTCAACCTTTTAAACTGAGCTCTGAATGAGAAGAAGCACTGACTGACAAGTGTGTCTGCTTTAAGAGAGAGTTGGGCGCAAGTTGGAGTGGAGCCAGACAATGAAACACCACCGAAGAAGGACTGGACCTAGTGGAGGGTGGAACATGGGGGTGCACACCGCCCTTCAGGTTTCCATCACAGTGGTCTGTGTTTGGGAGATCTCTCCGCAAAAGGATCAGCTCTATATACACAATGCTCCCACCTCAATAGACCTCGAAGGCGGAGGTGTGTGCAGTGTGCACAGGGTGATGTCATCTGTTTTGGGCTTTTTTCCCTTGAAGCCAACAGCGGGTCCTATGCCAGACCTTGTTAAAGCAGGGAGCCACTTCAGGCTACTAACAGACACATGTTCAGGGAATGTTGATTTTCCATCATGCACCAGACGGATTCCTGTAGTCCATCTGACTGATCTTCTATCAAGCCAATGCTGATTCATGCTAGAGCAAACTGAAAAAGCCAAAAGAATATTCAAACATTTTGGGATGTGAAATCTCAGAGAGTTTCTCTCAATCTAAATATTAAAAAAAGATTTCACGTAATGGAAAAAAGAAACTCCAGTTCTTGAGTCAAACTGGAGCGACTCCGAGGTTAAAGGAACAAACATCGTGGGCATCAGTACGTACAGTGTGTGCCTCGAAGGAGGAGAAACGTCAGATGTTTGGATAAGGAGATTGTTGCTATGCGCAACTAAAATAAATCAAGGCTGCAGACCCGCTTCAGCTCTCAGCTGCAGATCGTAGCTCTGCTTGGCTGCAGCGCAGAGACCCGTAAAGTACGATAATGACAACTGTGAAAGTGTATCAAGCTTTCCAGCAGGACTATGTCATAGACAAAGCAGTGGATTTCTTTAGAGAGACTAAAAGACCTCCTGACCGATGTGCTGTTTCTTGGATGAGGGAGGACCAGTGCTATGCAGCTGACATGTAGAAGTTTCCGGAAGGCTATGAACTACAGGCATGGCAGACGTAACGTGGTGGCCTCAAGCACTGCGTTCCGTGTTTCATAACAGGCGTGACTCCGTCCGCCCACACTGATGGAGAAGTCCGGGCATAGTGGGTGGAAGCACGATCTCTCAGCATAGACTAGAGCTCCACCAGAAGTGGTTTTTACTACAGTGGTAGTATGACACGTGGCTCAGCGCCAACTTTTTGAGGGGGCAGGAAAGGGAATACCCTTCATAGCAACAGCAGCGAAACTGCATATTCTGTGCAGCGCATGTTGTATTGCACACACCGGCATAGCCAGGGCAAGCTTCATATCTTTCAGCAATAAGACCAAACACTTGTAACCTGAAGGGTGTCCGTTCAAGACCCAAACCCCAGGCTCAGCTCCCTGATGTAGTGTCTTTGAGCCTGCATTATCAAAGGAGAATTTACACAGTACTTACTGCAAATTATTTCATGTACTGTATAAACTAATTTGCTCTGGAAAACGGCAAAAAGCAGTAATGGTAATTCTTAATCAGAAGTAAAGGACTACAGCTGAACAGGTGGAGTTTAGAAACCCCACCAGAGAGGCTCTACTGTGGACTCAGTGGTCTTATCAGGTCAAAACCATGATTGAATTTCCAAGACCCAACCACTAGTAAAAACACGTCCTCCTGATTTCCAGACAAGCCATCCAGTGATCGATAGAAGGCCAATAGAGAGACAGAATGGAATGAGTCAGAATTCAATCATTCCTAATCCATCGTTTATGTAGGAGCAGGAGTAGCCGTGGAGGTGAAGGTGGGCACTTTTAGTAGCATAGTAGTTCCAGCTGCTGCTTTCGGACCTGAAGGTTGGAGGTTTGTATCCCAAATCCAGCTCTAGCACCATTTGAGCAAGGTACTTACCCTAAATTACTCACAAATGGGTAAATAGTTCTAAGCCACTTTGGAGCAAAGTGTCAGCTAAATACAGTATGTAAATGATAAGGAACATGTGACTTCCCTTAACATAAACCTGATGAGACACAAAACAACTCCTTTTTGACCTGAATGGTCACCGAACTGTGCGCATCCTTTTGAAGGAATGGTGCTTCTGTTTCTCCATAATTCACAAGGTCAACACTTCCGGTGTGTTGAGGAGTGCTGCGACACTTTATTCTCCAATCAATGAGGGTGTAATGGGAGTAACAGAAATATTGCCAATGAGTAAAAATAGCTTTTTGTCCTTAAATTTCTGAATATGTCAGGGCTTCTGTGTTATTTATACATCTCTCCTGCTTTGTGCTGACGCCAGCACCGGGCTGTGGCTGATGGTGTAAATATAGTGCACCATGTCACAAGGTCATTACATCATAGATGGTGGAGACTCCCAGAAAAACAAGAAGGGTAGTGGTCCGATTGGAACAACCCAGAAAACACAATTATATCTTAAGAAAATATGCAATACACTATATTATTCTCTCTGTTCTACAGATGGGGGCGTGGTGGCGCAGTGGGTTGGACCAGGTCCTACTCTCCGGTGGGTCTGGGGTTCAAATCCCGCTTGGGGTGCCTTGCGATAGACTGGCGTCCCGTCCTGGGTGTGTCCCCTCCTCCTCCAGCCTTACGCCCTGTGTTACCGGGTAGGCTCCGCAACCCCGTATGGGACAGGCGGTTCTGTGTGTGTGTGTTCGTTCTACAGACAGACTCAGCACTTAATTTCAACATTGCAAATGTTCCTGTTTTACACCTGAATATGACCCATACTTAGCTATTGTATACCTCTATATGGTACTTATCTAATCATTTTACACTTCTATTTAACCCATGTCTAGTCATAAACTGTCCTCATGACCCATATCTTACCACATTAAGAACAATCACAAAAGATGGAATGATCACGGCAGGAGTAAAAAAGGGTCATTAGACATTCTGAACGTGCTATATAAGGACTTCTTTTATTGTAACCTTGTAATGTGGGTCTGCATGTTCTGGAAAAAATGGATTATTGACATTATAGGTAATAACTGTCAACAGTAATATTTCTCAATTTGAAATAATTTTCCTTTGCATATGTAAAGTCAACAAAACCACCCTGTGAAATGCATTTATTTATGTAGCTGATGCTTTTCTCCAAAGCAACTTACAAAGTTAAGGCACTTCCAGTTATTTACCCATTTATACAGCTGGGTAATGCAACCAGAGAAAGTACCTTGAGGGTACCACAGCCCAAGGTGGGGTTCAATCTTCGACCTTTGGGCAGCAGGTCTAAACACTACACTACCAGTTGCCTTGTATTTAGACAAAAGAGTCAAGACAGAGGAAAGAATCTGGAACGTTTTGGTGTTTGCTAACACCTAGCAGATGAGGTGTGGTGTTGGGCCGGCTGTTGTGTGTCATATGGGGCAAATCCAGTGTTAGGTCCTCACTTCTGTGGATCACAGTGCAAGGTTTAGGTCCAAAAGAGATTACTCACCTGTGATATGGGGATTGGATATGGGCCAGGTAGATTTTCCTGCAGCCGAACGGGATCTGGTGGACCCCAGGTGTTGCCTGTCACCTCCACGGTGACAGTGCCTGTTGAATAAAACCCTGTTGGTCTTCCTGCCATGTCCTTGACCATCACAGTTAGCCGGTAGCGTCCACACATCTCCGGGTCCAAACTGGAAGCCCCTGAAACACATGTAAGGCCTTGTTTGCACTCAGAGTACTACTAAATTCTTTTGATTAGCAGTTGGTTAAACCATGATTACAAACAGTATACACAACCAAAGTGACCTAGAAGAATATAAGAACCCTTCAGGCATTCATTGTCCACTACAACCTATATATTAAGGGGAGTAGCGGTGTACAAGCAAAGTGTTATTAATTGCCGTTCTCTCTTAATTCAGTAAATGACATCTACACTCAGAGCAGGTACATGAAATAAACAAACCAAAACAAACGAAAACACTCTCCGCAGCGGAACGTCTCTAGTGGCACATTAATTACTGGACTGAGTTTGTCACGGTGCCCAGAAAGGCACACAACCCGAGCGTAAGCGTAAGTGGCCAACACAGACGTCCGATGACACGTGACCACATGACTACACACGACCATGGAGCAGCAGTTTATTTTTTACTTTCATTCTGGAACAAAAACAGGGGTGACATCATCTGGGGTCCAGCTGATTAGCTGGTAAGTGACAAGCTTCTGGAAAGTAAGCAGCAAACTCCGCTGGTATAAAAGTGTCAACCAAAAAGGGACACTCAGGTGTGTAGACTTCAGCACATCAACAAAGCCCAGAAATAAGAGGGTTCCAGTACAATCCTGTCAGTATAAGTAATGTCATGATGATATGACTGGTCCAGAAGGTTTCGGGAAATGGTGGGTGAGGTATTTCAGGAGGCAATCTGCCCCATTAGTCAGCAACACAGCTTGTACAGAGTCTTGGCAATGTGTCTTCCCATGTCCAAATGTCATCAAGTCATGTCACGAGTCTACATCAGCAAACAACACCAATGGTCACGTTTCATTGCCACCAATACGTGTCCATCTGTCCAAAATTCCGTGCCAAAAGCATTTCACAGAAGATAAAGTCATGAGGTAACTAATGATGACCCAAATTCATCAGGTGCCATGAATTCTTGACATTTTCCATTAATAAATTTCCTCCACTCAATATGTTATGGGGGCCCTTTACAACTCTCGTTTATCCATTCCCGTTTGAATGACACATTGCTTAAGTGAAAACAGCTTACATACACCAGGTTTCATTTACATTTATTTAGCAGACACTTTTCTCCAAAGCAACTTCCATTGAACTTTGTATAGTGTCATCAGCCCACATACCTTATTCACACTCATTTACACTGCTAGATACACTACTTACAATGGGTCACTCAGTGGAACACACTCTCTGTCACTCACACACTATGGATGAACTTGAACAGTACGTCTTTGGACTGTGGGAGGAAATTGGAGCACCCATAGGAAACCTGCGCAGACATGGGGAGAATATGGAAATTCCACATGACTGAGCAGGGATCAAACCTAAGAGCTCTTACCCCACCAAAGCACTCTGAGACAGCAGCACTACTTGCTGTGCCACCATGCCACCATTTCCTCCCACTTATTCAGTGTCTATGTGGTCTTCAACTTTGACCTGGTCCAGATGTTTAGGTTTAGATATGGTGTTGAACTCACCTTCCTCGGTCAGAGACACGTCTCCTAACCGAGCATCGATGAAGAACATCTGGCTGGAAGGAATCCTGGGGTTTTGGCCCATCAGGCTGTAGCGTAGTTCAGCATGGGGTGTGTCTGGGTCGTCTCGATCGATGGCTTTGAGCCTCATGAACGAGATACCTGTTGGAACCAGTTGTGGGATCGATCAACCATTATGATCAATCATTATATATATTTATCTAAAATGATTTTAAACAATATGCTTTGTGGAACCCAGTGTTTCAATGATGTAGTTTTTGAATCTCAGTCAAGGATGTGGCAGCACGATCAATCCTAGGTGTGGAACCCACAAACAACCACATCACGGCATATGTCGTATGTCATATGGAAGGGCATGTACGTCAAGCCATGCTGTTTGTGTTCATTGGAATGATTTGGATCACTCAAGAGGCCAAAGAGTAAATTCCTTTTTATAGACAATGTGTCCTAGACTCTGAGTGACATGGTATAAAGAATGAGAATGGGCAGCACTAGTGTGTCCAATGAAATCGTTCCAGGAATGGCACTGAGAAGCCAATTAACCTCTCGAAAGACTTCAGTGCATTTGAAATGGTGCAGCAGCATGCAGGCAGCCTTAAAGGCCAAATTGGAGCCGACCACCTTCCATGAGGAGCCATCAGCCACATAGGGTGGAGAGCAGAGAGTATTAACAGTGTGGAGTGTAGGCGACACATACTGAATCAGTGCGCAGAAGGGGGAGCTCTTCAAATTCAAAGCCTGCTTACAAACCAGCCCAAGACCTGCAGCAAACTGTCACGCGACTTAGGCTGAGTACCACCTCTTGAACCTAAAAAGTCTCTTTCCTTTTGTGGTTCTTGCTCATTGCACTGATTGTACCCTGTTTTTGCTTCGCCAAACCCAATCTAGCGTTCCAAGATACAGTGTTGGCTCAACACACAAAATTTAAAGGCTTTGGTCAAACATCCAGGAGAGGACAAAAAACCTTCTATAAGACAGCAAACCATCTCAGTAATACATAGAGTGTTCACATAACACTTTGGAACCAGGACACAGACCCATCGCACTCTTTAATGATGCTTTTCATGGATTGACAGTTATTCTTTAATCATACTAATTGCCGAACGCAGAACCTTTACGCCCCAGGGGTCCTCCTCTGCCCCTAAATGCCTCCCTAATGGAGCATGACAGGCTATTTTAAGAACTCCTCACACATACGTGACATTAAGTTTTCACCTCCATGTGAGGCTGATAATTAGAGTGAATTTCAGCAGCTTTATGGACTTCTGTCTTGCGCAATTGCTCATTACTGTACTTACTGTACAGAATCTATTCTCTGTCCCCTATTAGTGAAGGTATGGATTTATGTGTCTCAAAAGTGTGTTTTCCTCATTAAGGAAAAACACAAGTCAGATATCAAGAGATGTCACTGGTCACCTATTACTATAGATCCAGCAATCTATCAGTGCAGGGTCAGTGGTCCAGAGCTTATCCTGGAAGGACAGGGCATGAGGGACAGTACATGTACCAGTCGTTTACAGGGCAATATAACGTATAAAGTAAAAAATACATAAACTGTGTCCCACCATTACAGTATGTATTGATGGTAAAAAAACTTTCAGACAAAGATGTTGTTTCTTCTGAAAAGTAGTCGTTAAGAGTATTAATATAGACCTTTTACATTTTAACTGTACATCTAACTTGTTTTAAACTTTTCACAGGTAGTTGTCTGTAGCTGCTCCTAGCTAATGATTAACTGAGAACCTACATGATCCCAGGTTGGATCTTATGTATAGTCATTACATTTTCTTTACGATGTTAACAGTTTTCAACTCGTCCTAGTTTGCCGGGGTGACGCCGTGGTTGCAGAGCTGCCACACACCTTTGAGGAGGCCCAGTTGAACAGTTCCTCTTAGGCTCTCTTCCAAAAACTTGGGCACGTTGTCGTTCTTGTCACTGACACGCACCTCAACGGTGAAGCTCTGCGTTTTCCCGCTGGCGGTGAAGGACACCTGGAGTAGGTAGAGGAAAGGAACAGGAGAGCTCTCCCTCTAGGATCTGTACCGGGCCAGCAGCTGAACTACTTGCTGATGAAGATGAAGATGACACTCCATCTCCTCCTTTTCAACCATGTTCCTTTCAGTAAGCACACCAGGTGACAGGTTTGATTGCCATTTCTTCACTAAATGACTGAACTGCAACGTTACAATCTTGTCAATGTCACCCTAATAAGAGCTTAACTGTGCATCCAAGTGCGAAGCATCAAATTCATACATGAGGAAAAGTTTTACTTTGGAAACTACCAAAGCGGAACTGAAAAAACACACAATTTATTTAAATTTATGAAGGATTTAAATTTATAGATCTGACCAACAAACAGTAATATGTATACATATCAATGACATATGCAATTTTTTGGCTCAGCTGGTTTAACCAGTTATCTGGATGTGCTGTAATGATGCTGTCACCTGCAATGAGTAGGAAGGCTGTTTCTCTCTGTCAAGGGGCTTCAAAGCATACAGGAACCCCGAATCCACCCCAAAAATGGCCTCATTGTCCCCACTGACGGTGACGTTGCCATACTCAACAGGAAGGTTCGGTAGCTGAAAAGAGAAACAGGTCATGTGATAAGCTGAATAATTCATGCAGGTTGCTTTTGCTGCAGGGGGCAAATGTTCGAAACACACCGGGCTGATCATTTACACTCACAATCACCTCATAAGACTTGTTTAAAATAACTTTCCAGTGCAGCTGCAGGGTCAATGGATGATGTCCTGAGCCAAGAGAGCAAACCAAACTCATGTGGTGCAAAGTGAGCCTCTGCACCATAGGTTCCCTTCTTGCTGTTTCAAACACATTCATACTATGGTTTGGACTCTGCATTTCTGTATATATTGACAGCTAAAGTGTGTGTGTGTGTCCATGTGTGGACTGGGACCATCTCACTTTCCAGGAAAAGCTCTGTGCTGACACTTTCTTGGACATCGTCAGACTCATCTAACTGAGTCCAAATGATCAAGCTCTAGCAGAAAATATGCCAGGGCAGAGTTGGGAGGAGTAGGTTCACCCTCAACTCATTGGCAGTCATATCTGTGAGATGTGGAATGACACCTCTAAACCACTTTTACAACACCATCCTGGCTTTGCCATTTCTGCAGACAAGAGTAGATCACTATTTGTTTCCCACTGTCTCCTAGCTGGAAGAACCCAATTTCTTCAATCACTGTGATTTTAAACCACAAGCAGTGAATGAAACAGCTACATGCACATTCCATCCACCTATTCCTCTATTGGAGCTCCATCTATCCACCCATCCATCCATCCATCCATTGTTCAGTGCTGGGTCATGGTGGTCCCAAGCCTATCTTGGGAGCATCTGGTGTGAGGCTGAGTACATCCTGGATCAATCACCAATCTATCACAGGGCAATCACACACACTCCTTCACTGACAAATTCACACACCCTACATGCAATTTAGATTCACCAGTCCACTTGAAACATACTGCTTCAAACTGTGGGAGCAGACTGGAACACCTACAGGAAATTCAAACAAACATCAAAAGAACAGGCAAACTCCACAAAGACTGAGCTGGATTCAAACCCATGTCCAAATCCACATCCCAGGAGTGGTTAAGCACTACACACTGCACCACTATACCATGGTAAGCTAAATATGCCCTGCAAAATGTTTTGAGTTTGGCAGCCGGACCTCTTGTTATGGGGGAGGAATCAGCTTTGAGAGATTCCATCATCTGCTAAATCCTAAAATATATATTATCTGTCTATTTTAAAGTAAAAATCTGTGTCTTTTTGTTGGGAGGGGACTGAAAATAGAAAATATTTTAAGTGACCTGCCATTCATGACTTTTCGGAGATTACCAACCCATATTTTCTGGATTGGGAATTAATCTTATAAAAGCTTTGTTGTGTATGGCACGAATATTTTCCATATATTTGTTTAGTTTTTGCAACTACATATAGATATACACACACACACACACACACACACACACACATTTTCAGAACCGCTTGTCCCATACGGGGTTGCGGGGAACCGGAGCCAACCCGGTAACACAGGGCGTAAGGCTGGAGGGGGAGGGGACACACCCAGGACGGGATGCCAGTCCGTCGCAAGGCACCCCAAGTGGGACTCGAACCCCAGACCCACTGGAGAGCAGGACCCAGTCCAACCCACTGCACCACTGCGCCCCCTTATATATATATATATATATATATATATATATATATATATATATATATATATATATGCACCACTGCGCCCCCTTATATATATATATATATATATATATATATATATATATATACACACACACACACACACACACACACACACACACACACTGTCTGAACCACTTGTCCCATACGGGGTCGTGGGGAGCCAGAGCCTAACCCAGCAACACAGGGCATAAGGCTGGAGGGGGAGGGTACGCCCGTCTATCGCAAGGCACCCCAAGCAGAACTTGAACCCCAGATCCACCAGAGAGCAGCACCCGGTCCAACCCACCGCGCCACCACACCCCCCTCCCTATATACATCCACACACACACACACAGTCTGAACCGCTCGTCCCATGCGGGGTCGGAGAGAGCCAGAGCCTAACCCGGCAACACAGGGCATAAGGCTGGAGGGAGCGGGAGGGGACACACCCAGGACAGGACACCAGTTTGTCGCAAAGCACCC
Source organism: Scleropages formosus (assembly GCF_900964775.1). Classification (NCBI taxonomy): domain Eukaryota; kingdom Metazoa; phylum Chordata; class Actinopteri; order Osteoglossiformes; family Osteoglossidae; genus Scleropages; species Scleropages formosus. Next base: position 6,986,027 of record NC_041816.1, on the reverse strand, counting down.
CAAGTGGGACTTGAATCCCAGACCCACCACAGAGCAGGACCCAGGCCAACATGGCGGGCCACCGTGCCCCCCTCCTTATATCCACATATATGTATTAAACGCAAAAATAAATGAAAAACAGTGAAGCCAGTAATCAGACCTTAAATCATAACTCTTTCATGCATCTCTACTTCAACTGTCTCCATAAGCGCACGTTTATTTTTAACATTGGTGTAACCTGGTTGTACCACTAGGGTTAAAAGTTTTATCCCACATGCATTTTTGTCTCAAAGTCAGGATGAACACTGCCGTGTCACATGTTCTCCAGAAACACATTTCTAACTAATTTAGCAGAGCAAGTGCTCTGTCCAGCATCCCGAGGTCCCTCAAGGAGTTTCCTTTAGTGCTGCTGGGGGACATGTGGCAGGGTCTCTGGAGAGCCGACTCCTTCCTTGCCTAACCTGAGCGGAGCTGCACTTTCTGGGGGGTGGGATTCACGGTTCGTACAGTCTGCCCACAATGGATCAACCAAAGCAGTGTCCCGCATTGCGGAGGGAGCTGTCCTACCTTGGAAAGGTACCAGGGGAAAATACCATCGTAGTTCTCAGGCACAGCTATCTTGAGCCCCACTCCGCTGCATGGCCCTACAGCCCGCAGCACCACAACCTGCACAGACCCGGTGGAGAGAAATGTGACTGCGGAGATCCTTGTCATTACCATCGTCAGTCAATCAGTCAATATTCCTATTTGCATAATTTATAAGAGTAGTTCACTTACATTCAGTGCAACGATCCAGGTGGATAAGGCCTCTGCCATAGGCAATTGGGGTTGTCACAGGATGACACAAAAGGAAGGAAAAGTGTGGTGCCCTGCTAATAATAATAATAATAATAATAAAGATGATGACGATGCTTTTTTTCATAGCTATTTACAACAATTTTCCCATTCATACAGCAGGATCTAAATATAGAGATAAAACATAATTGTTATTACACACACACACACACACACACACACACACACACACACACACACACACACACACACACACACATTTTCTGAACCGCTTGTCCCATACGGGGTCGCGGAGCCTAACCTGGCAACTCAGGGCGTAAGGCTGGAGGGGGAGGGGACACACCCAGGACGGGACACCAGTCCGTCGCAAGGCACCCCAAGTGGGATCCGAACCCCAGACCCACCAGAGAGCAGAACCCGGTCCAACCCACTGCGCCCCCCCCCCCCCCCCCCTATAATTGTTATTATTCGTCTCATAACTTTCTCTACATTGACTTACAGTGTTAGGTTTGTACACTAAGATACTTGCAATTTACCCATATATCCGGCAGGGTAATTTTTACTGGATTAGTTCAGGGTAAGTACCTTGATCACCTTGTTCCTCACAACAAATGTGGGTCCTTCACACTGAAGGGTATCTGCTGTAACCTCTGCACAACCCACTGCTGTAGAACACAACCGCTTACGCCTGGAGGCTTCAAACCTGCAATTTGACTGTTAACCGCCAAACCTGCCAGTTGTGGCACGGAGAGAAGATGGTGAGAGGAAATACATTTTCATTTTTGCTCCAGTTACACAGTCTGTTCTGATCCGTCTAAATTATTTCTCTGAACAGCCATTCAGACCCTGGGTCTGGACCACTCTCCTCTTGTAGAGGATCAGAGGAACATTTTTCACAAACTCTCATGTACCTTCATTATGACTTTTGAACTGTCCAACATTATAAGACATTAACTGGGAAAAATGACACTTTAGTGTCGTTGTGTTTCTTTCAGTTTTCCGGAAATCCTCATGTTTTCAACTAATACAACCAAGGGGACGTGGATTCTCAGCTGCGCAGTGCAGTTAACATTTCACACGAGGACATGTCCCCCTGGAAAGCCAGCAGATTCCGACTGAGGGGGACAGCATCAGGAAGCAAAAATGTACATTACCTTAAAAACATTTTACACTCCTCAGAAGAGACAAAAAAAGAATCTAGAAAAGCAGTGAAGACTCCACTCACAGATGTCAAAATTTATTTTAACGCTTAAAGACAGTTTCATGTGAAAGAGGCTCCTGAGTTTTACAGCTGTAAATAATTGGAGAAGGTATTAAGATAGGCATTAATAAAGTTGGCATCCATCAAAAATTGCTCAGGCTTTGACTAATTAAATCTACAAGAGATGTAGAGCAGGAAAGGAAACCAGATGGACTTCAGACAGTAATATTTTTTTCCACTGAAAGTCAGATCTTGGGAAAGGAGCATTCGCCACCTGTCGTTTTTGTATTATATATATTTACTTAATTGTTTAAGCACATTCTTTGAGCTTACCCCATGCAGTAACCCGGCGGTGTGCTCCCTGGATTCTGAAGAGATGATTCTGAGACCAGGAGAGCTGCGTGTGTTTGGATGCTTTACTGCCAATTAATGTTTAACTCTGCGAAAGTGACCCATCAACATTCACCTGCCCTCAGCTCTCCATCCTATCCCCCATGAATATTCAGAGCGATGCACGCAGTGGAGCATGGATCAGGCAACACATGGGTCAGTTTCATCGTTTTATTAAAAAATATCTGTAAACATAACAAAATTAATAACTCAGTATCTTTAACAGAAGTGCAAAACAACCCTGGTAAAACAATGTAAAATTCACAACACAAATATTACTTATTGCTTCAGTTTCATTCATCAACACCTGGAGCTTGAACATCAGAACAATAAAACCGGGTATTTGTCCCACTTTAACCCTTTACTTCCCAACCTGCCCGCCCGCCCGCTCCTGCCTCTGTAGCTCAGTCAAGGTACGAACCTGCGTACGGTTTCAAGTAAAGACAGTTTCAAAACGGGTTAATGGTGAAATTAAACATACTGGTTGCCACAGCAATCCTTTTCTCTGGCTGTAACCAAAGTTTCCCCTCAAAAAAAAAAAGAATCCACATCCCACTACTACTATTCCCATCAGCACTGTATACAGTTGCTTTTCATTGCAACTTTTATGCCTCCCCCACTTACAGAAAAATTAATATTATTGTAATATTAATTACAGCTACTACTTCCAAAGGGGAGGTACACCTGCAGGAAGCTCAGCTCCTTCTCAGGGTTAGCGCTTCTCAAATACCTGCCTATATACATGAGTAGGACTCAGCCGTACTTAAGGCAAAGTAAATTACTATAAAAATCTGAAAGCTTCATGCAGATGTATCACCGTCAGACCATGTTCTCTATTGAGTTACTCCTTCTCCAGTCCTTGTTTTCTCTTCTAGTGTAAAAAATGCACATGTATGTATGTACAGCTACATTAGTCCTCAGTTCAGTGTTGGAAACACAAGCCTGTGTCACACAGCTTTCGGTCTCAGGGGCAAAGCGGACAGTTTGGGTCTCAAAGGACGGAGAGGTCGTGGCAGGACTTCGACTTCTGACGGAAGGCCATCTTCTTGTTCTTCCTGGCCACCATGCGACCCAGGAAGCGCTTGGCCTTCTTGCCGATGCTCTCGCGCCGCTTGCTGTTGGCGAGCCGCCGGGCGTTCTGCTCCTTGCTGTCCTTGCGCAGGCGGATCTGTCGCACAATGCCTTCGAACAGGTCCTGGACGTTATGGTGCAGCGAGGCGGACGTCTCGATGAACTTGCAGTCGAACACCACAGCGCACGCTCTGCCTTCTGCATGGGGTTCGGGGAGGGAGGGGGTGGTGAGGGCAAAAGTCAGTGATGCAGGTTCTTTAAGAGCTTGGTGATGATCTTCCCGGACAGCGCTTGCCAAACCTATATACATTCTGATTCCCTAGAGATCAAAGCCTTGTACTATTTTTCATCATCATCATCATCATCATCATCATCATCATCATCATCATCATATTTTTTGACAAGGCCACTTACAGTGTTGAGTTTGTATGCCAAGCTGTTTAATAAGATTTATCCATTTATACAGCAGGGTATTTTTTACTATATAATTTCAGAGTAAGTACCTTAAAGGTACTGCAGCAGGAGGTGGGATTTGAACCCTGGCCCTCTTGACTGCAAGGCTTTGTCTTAATCCCTATGCTGTTTCTAACAATTTCCTGGGGGAAAAACCCAGAACAGTGCCAGTGCAACTGAATGTTGCCCTGAAAACCTGGTCCATGCTGTCTCAGGTGCTTACCCTCGACGGAGACCTCCCTGGACCGCACAAGGTCGCTCTTGTTCCCCACCAGGATGATGGGAATGTTCTCGGATTGTCGCGCTCTGCGCAGCTGGATACGCAGTTCGGACGCTTTTTCGAAACTGGCCTTGTCCGTCACGGAGTAGACGATGATGTAGGCGTCACCCATGCGCATGCACTGCTCCTTCAGCCACTGGCTATTGTCCTGTGGGTCCAAGGCACAGAGCGTTAACCATCACCACCCTGTTTGCCTTTTTTATTTTACTATAGTGACATTGTCGTCATTCACTGCACACCTAAGGCAGATTGAAAGCTCTCACCTGCTCCCAGATGTCATACAGGAGAATGGAAGCCTCCTCCTCGTCCACAATCACCGATCTGTCATAGGTGTTGCCTGCGAAGAAAAGAGAGTTCAGTATATGTGGACCCCCCAGTGAGTGCTCCCTGTACCATGGTACCCCAGATAAAGGTCCAGTATTTGTAAAGAGCCTTTTTCACCCTTGTGAAGAGCCATTCATTATCTGTGTAACCTTTGATTTCTTGTCCTAGTATTTTGTATCTCGGCTGCTGCATAAACTGCTATGAGACCTGGGATATGAGAGGTGCTCAAATGGCAACAGGAATTCAGAAGCCTGTATGTTGCACGTTCCATGATTAGTGGGGAATGTGAATTTATCAATACACAAAGGTACACATTAACTGCATGCTCAAAAAGCAATACAATACAAATACATAATATATGATAATATAGCCGCTTGCGCTTCTGTTTCAAATGGTGATTTTTACCTTGTGAACGCACTTTACACAACGACCACTCTCATTCGTCTAATATTTAAGATTAACAGAGAACGCAAGTCTCAGTTCTTATTACAATAACGATGAATTTCTCAGCAATGCCAGCATCGATCGCTCCTTCATTCAGCCCGGCTCAGTCTTACCTGCCTCCTCGCTGTCGTGCGCGTCCTCCACGCCGCCGAAGATGCGCGCGAGGCTCGACTTGCCCACGCCGTGCTCGCCCAGCAGCACCACCTTGTGCACGTGCCCCTCTGCGTCGCTGCCCGAGGAGATCACCGAGTCCGAGGAGTCGGACACGCATCCGTCGCGCGGCTCATCCTCCCCTGCTTCGCCCCGTCTGCCGGGGCCGTATGAGATGCAGCGCGTGAGGCCGGTCAGCTCCCCGGGGCGCGACCCGGGCGTCGCGCGCTGCAGCTCGCGCTCGTCCACCGGCATGCTCCTCCTGTGCAGGTGCTGCAGGTGCGCGGGGAAGGGAGTGCTGCCGCGTCTCCTGTCCATGCTGCTGCGCAGCTTGTCGTCTTTGTTCAGGGTCATGGCTCCTGTGTCTGAGGGGAAAAGCGGACGCGTGTTACTACAAACGCCTTACTGTCAACTTGAGTGTTAATTGGAGCGCCGCGCCGCGCTCCACCTCACTTATTCACTTACTTAAGTTACAGCTATTCTAGCTGACGCTTTTCTCTAAGCCTTAGACTAAGGTGCCGACAATTATTTTAGCTATTTACAACTGGTTGCTCTCACTGGGGCAATTTAGGGTAAGTAGCAGTCGGTATTACACTTGCGATTCGAGCCTCCAACCCCTGGCTGGGTCCAAAGGCAGCGCCTCTAACTACCGCGCTACCAGCGGAATAACTTTATTCCCCGCTGATCATATATATTACAGCAGCAGAAACACTCCTCCATTCATCCAGTCAGTATTCAAACTGGCATAACTGTACGTTCGGACGCGAAACAGTACTTTTACTAAAGAGGCACGTGCAGAAATGCCATTCAAAGCTGACATACGGTACGAGTTACTTCCCACGAGGAAACCTACATTAGCCGATCCTCTTCTTCTGGTGTTATATCCTTAGGGCGGTCCTGTTCTGGGTGCACCGCAGTTAATTCTCCGCTTTTACTTTTTTTCTCTTTTTTCCCCTGTGCTTCTCTCGCTCTGTCCGCCCTTCTCCCAGTGTCTCCCTTTACTCCCGGTGCGTGGCCGCAGCTCTCTTTTAAGTCCGCTCTCACTTGATGACGTCACGTGGAGGCAGCGCCGCCTCGCAGGATCACTCCTCTCTTTATGGTTATTAACATCACATTGCCCGGGGCGGGCAGATATGATTCATAAACCGGCGCGTGCGGGCACAGGAATGGGGGGGCTGGGGGGTTTCTCCCCTCCCGCGCAGCTCCCACGGGAATGACGTAATGTACCCCGGTGCACGGTCAGAATGAGGCGCGCTCGGCGAGCAAGCACACAGGTGCATCACCGCGCTCCATATAAGCGATTACACACCGACCACTGCGCTGCAAGGTTATCGTGTAATCGGAGATGAGCGAAGATGAACGAGTCAGTATGATCAGAGTAACCAGTTGTGTATCTATAGTCGCTGTGTATTAGTAATGAGTCAATATCATCAACTCAACTGTCACAATTTGTCACTTCAGCCTTTAGTTCTGAAAGTTATCATTTATTTGTAAAGGATTTTTCACGGGCTATTAAATACATTTCCGTTTGTATGAAACGTGACTGTCAAAACGTAGTTGCTAGTTGTACCTTATGTTACAACTGTCACAACTGATAGATCCCATACGATAATTCCTACACATATAAAATACCAGTAAAACGGGGTAGACAGTGGGGACGCAGAACGCAACACCGCCATCTGGTGGTTATAATAGTAGCTACAATTACCGCTTTTACTAATTACTGTAAAATACACACACACACACACACACACACACACACACACACACACACACACACACATTTTCTGAACCGCATTAAAGTAACTTGGGATGAAGAAAAGAGAGGAAATAGAAAACGTCGAGTCGCACTAATTAAATCCACAATTTGTGACATTAGTAGACAAAGGACGAACTGATTCTCACTGAAGGCAGACAATGTAAAAATGTGAAACTCTTCAATGGTTACAATTTATATTTATCTCATCTTTCTTATCTAGTCCGTTGTTATTTGTTAACGTTACCTAATTCTTCAGTTATTTTAATGAATTTGTTTTACCATAGTTAAGCAATTTTTAGTATGTTGTATATACACTAGAGAAGTTCGGAAAACTGAAGGAAATAGGAGGAGGCTATGACTAGCAGGTCTCATTGCTGTAGGAAACACATGATATGTATTGCACTGTAAAAGATATGAACCTGGACAACCCACCAAATTTTCCTATTTATGGAAGGGGCTGCATTTGCTGAGGAATTCTTTTTCCTTCTGTTATATTTGATTATTTAGGGAGTACTTAGAGCACACTGTGCTCTCTCTGGTTTAGTGGGTGAGAATTACAACTGCTGTTTAGTATACAGTGCCTTAAAAATAAGTAAACATAACAGACAATATTTTTAAAATAAAAGTATAAAAATTCAGGTTTTTTTAATTCAAGTCTAGAAAGTATCCACAGGGTCACAGTGTAGTATAGCAAGATATTGTATGGTCAAAAGTAAGGAACCGATGAACTAACTAATGAAAATGTACATATGTCTGCTTTTGCCTAACCCAACATCTTCCCCTCCAGTTGGTATGAAATGCAAAAGATGAGGTCATTAAAAGATATACACTTTTAAAAAGTGAAAGTGTACAATATTTTATCAAGGAGTAAAGCAGTTCATTGTAAGCAGTTATATTATCTGCTCTGTTCATGTGTAAGTAGAAATAGACAGCAATTTTACTGAAAGAAAATAGACCTTTTCATTATTTCTGCCATCCACACATGGGACTGTTTATTTCCTGAAGATATTTTACTCATCATAATTACTCACATTGCAGACAGCTTCTTTTAAAATGTTAACTAATTGTCCAAGAACAGTTTTACCCTCCCAGTTGTACAATCTGAAATTATTTCAGTATTTTTTTGTTATCCACATAAGAAATTTGTGTTTGTGCGAGGCCTCCGCATGCTGTTCTCAACAAAGTAAAGAGAGACACTGGAAAAAACTTATCCCCTCTGAATGTGGCTCTGCAGAGCTTCCAGGGAAATTACCCTGATTGTTCATATTTACTCTGATTTCCCCTACCGAGTCCACTTGATTGTGGGCTGAAGTTCTTTGCCTTTTCTAGGTTTAGCCACACTCAAAATAATCTGGCAATTCAAATCACACCATTAATTCTGTTACTTAAGTAAAAATCTCTGGCTGTGTGTTACACCATATTTGCTCTCTAGCACATGCAGCGCAGAGGAGTTTGTTTTTGTTTCGCTGCTAATGGGCCACTGTGTCAGATATGGTTAGTTTTTTATTTTGACGTGAGTCATCGTCCCTGCTGTCGGTTCACTCTGTTCCTCTGCTGTGTCTGAAGATCGAGGGGCCACATTTTTGCCTGCAACTTTCCCACGACTGTGTGGGTGAGACAACATCTGTGGTACAGTTAGCTTCAGCTGTGGCAAACATCCCAGAGTCATGACCACATGGTCACAGGTTTTATCTCCACAGACTTAGTGTAGCATAACTGAGAGTTATGTAATTTCTTTGATTTTCAAAAAATAAGCTTTCAACAATCAGGCTAGAATGAGAAATCTCACCTGTAATTTGGATGTAAAGAACCGGTTCTTATGAATCTATTATTGAGGAAAAAAATCTATAAACACAGGATGGCCCTATGGAATTAAACGTAATTAGAAATAGTACATTGTGTAGTAACATAAAGCTGCCTTTAAATGGCTGAAAAGATAATAGATAAATAATCTACTTCAGAAAAACATTGCAATGCAAGATGGAGAAACGGTATCTGTCTTCTAAAATTAATGAGTACAGGCTGTGGAAGCAGTTTTTTGGCTCCAGTGGAGTTATTATGGGAAATAACCTTGGTTTTTGATTAGTTATAAATGTGAAAAAGACATTATAAGTAATTATATAGACTTTTTTAGTGATGGTCCTTGTAGATACATTTAATGGGGGATTGGTTAGTTTCCAACATGATGCAATTTTCAAAATATGTAAAGGCTTTAATAAGAACATGCTTTTTCCTCAAACATCTAAAGAATTGCCCTGACCGTCAGCAGAGCTATTTTTGCTGGCCGTCCTGACTGTTCTTGCTCTGCAATTGGTCCACACAGCTGTTGTCTGTAGACATCCCCAGATGCACACAGAAGGTATGGCTTGGAATCTGAGCATCTCAGCATCTACAGCACAAAGAGATTACATCTGGACACTTCCATTTTTTAATTTCTGGTATATTTTTGACCAGTATAATTGCGTGGTTTCTTTTTTTGCATGTTCTCATGCACTGGATGTATCACACAACTGCTTTCTCATAATTTCTGGCATTGTGCTCTCAGATTTTGCCTCAAGGATACATTATTTTTCTGTCTATTTCTGTGAGTTCAACAATTAAAAATGATTCTCCACACTGAAGTATTGACACACCAATATTTTACTCATAGTTTTGGCTACACTGTTTAGGATTTTTCCAGTAACAATTTAAAAACAGAGTAGACTGACATGTAAGAAAATCAAGCTGCATTGCACTTATTGCTAGGAATAAAGAAAAATGTGTACGGAGAGCCTGGTTAAGCTGGCATGTCCAAGCGGTTGGAGCCAATTGCAAATTTTATTAGAAGATTCAGGGATATGGTTGTGTGAGTAGGGGTGCGATCAGTGCCATGATCAAGGTCGGGGCCATCCATCCGTCCATCGTCCATCCCTCTTGTCCTAATAGGGTCACGGTGGTAGCAGGGAGAGCAGAGAGGCCCAGCCGTCCCTGTCCCCTGCAACTTCCTCCAGCTCAGCCTGGGGGATCCCCAGCCATTCCCAGGCCAACTGTGAGATATAATCTCTCCAGTGGGTCCTGGGCTGACCTTGGGGCCTTGTCCCAGTTGGCCATGCCCGGTATACCTCCAAAGGGAGGCACCCAGGGGGCATCCTTAACAGATGCCCGAACCACCTCAACTGGCTTCTCTCAATGTGGAGGAGTAGTGGCTCTACTCTGAGTTCCTCCCGGATGTCTGAACTCCTCACCCTGTCAAGGAGAGTGAGTCCCAACACCCTGCGGAGAAAACTCACTTCGGCTGCTTGTAGCCGCAATCTTATTCTTTCGGTCATTACCCAAAGTTCATGACAATAGGTGAGGGTAGGGATGTAGATCAACCGGTAAATGGAGAGCTTCGCCTTATGGCTCAACTCCCCTTTCACCACTACAGTCCGGTACAGCGACCGCATTACTGTTGCCGCTGCTCTCAGTCTGCGGCCGATCTCACGCTCCCTTCTCCCCTCACTCGTGAACAAGACCCCAAGATACTTGAACTCCTCCACCTGGGGCAAATTCTCTCCCCTTACCTGGAAGGGGCATGCCATCCTTTTCCGTGAGAGAACCATGGACTCAGACTTTGAGGTGCTGATCCTCATCCCAACTGCTTCACATGCGGTTGCAAACCGTTCCAGTGCGTGTTGGAGGCAACCCTGTGACGATGCCAAAAGGACAATATCATCTGCAAAGAGCAGAAGCGTCACCTTCCGACTCCCACACAGAATGCCCTCCTGGCCTCGACTGCGCCATGATATCCTGTCCATGAAAACTGCAAGCAAGAGTGGAGACAAGGCACAACCTTGGAGAAGTCCAACACCCACATTAAACAGGCTTGACTTAATGCCGAGTATGCGGACATAGCTTTCGCTCCGTATGTGCTAAGCAGGCTGTGAAGGCTGGCTAGATACGCAGGTCCTGGAGGAAACGGGGTCCTCGGATCGAGAGCATTATTTCCCTGTGTGCTGGTGTTCAAATAAATGTTCAAAATGAACGCTGCCTCTCCATCCTCCTTTGCCCCATCCAAACCCATGGCACTGTGCGCCACAATACTGTAGTGAAAATACATTCTTTAAAAATTTTACTTTTCCACATTTTATTTTATTTCAAGCTACATTAAAATTCGAACTAATTTGGAAAACATTGTCTCCTCAACCTACTATTCGCTCTGAACTGTTGTAACCAATTTGTCGTACTGTCTCGGTCCAGACAACACCCCCAATAGATCATGCAAGCACATCTGCACAGAATCAAGGAGAGGTATAAAGGCAGCACTGCTACCCACTCCTGTTGCGAAATCTCCTAAAGACAAATGCCTTAGATTCATCTGCTCTTGCTCCATTGGCTTCGACCCTCGCTCTGCCCCTCAGCCTGGTTTTTGGATTTGTTCTATGTGAAATATGTATGACCTCGGCTCCAACCTTAACCTCAGCGTTGACCTCCGACCTATCCTTGGAACATTGTCTTTTGACTTATCTCTGCAAAACTTAACTTGTAAATAAATCCATGTACTTCTTTATTATTGATTGTTTAAATATTCTTTAACTTCTTTATAAATTGTATAAATAGTTAATCTGGAAGGGGGTGCGGTGGCGCAGTGGGTTGGACCACAGTCCTGCTCTCCAGTGGGTCTGGGGTTCGAATCCCGCTTGGGGTGCCTTGCGGCGGACTGGCGTCCCGTCCTGGGTGTGTCCCCTCCCCCTCCGGCCTTACGCCCTGTGTTGCCGGGTAGGCTCCGGTTCCCCCGTGACCCTGTATGGGACAAGCGGTTCTGAAAATGTGTGTGTGTGTGTGTGAGTTAATCTGGAAGTGGTCATAAGATGTCTTATCTTAAGATTTTACGAAACATAACCTGAGAATATTGAATGGACATCAACAATGAGATTTTTTAATTGACTCTGGGTTGTACCTTGCAAACACATTGAGCATAAATCAGACAAAGGTGTAGCATAATAACAGACAAATGCTCTATTGCCAACCATGAACAATATGTGAATGTGAAAATTTACACACTAAAGAAAAAAAATAAATGCCACAGGAGTGCTAACTGTGGCTTCAGAGACGGTACAGGTGAGGATATCAAAACCGCCACTGCCACAGATGATGCTGGAGAAGTCCTTATTCAAAAAATTCAGCACCTCCAAAAGAAGCCTCTAGCATTTTAATAGGGGAGTCATGGCAACTAGGTGTTTGCTAACGGCAGCTCGGCATTTCTTAATGATAACTATGGGGATTAGCACTGGCAGGTGAGGCTCAGTGTCAGTGTCAGTTGCCTTACTTAGGGCTACAACAGCAGAAGTGGCTAATGAGACAGACCCCCCAAAGAGACACACATACACCTTCTGGAACCTGCTGTTTTTGTCACCTTTGTATTCCACGCTGCAGCTATAAATTGTGATGCAGAACTTCTTCAGCTCATTCTCCTCTATTTTATTTTGTGCTGTGTTTCTACATCGGACTGTATTTGATAAGATAAGCCCTGCAAACTGCAGAAATGGGTGGAGAAACTTAACAGTTTGTCAGTTTTGCACAAGAACTGTTAAACACGACTAACCAAAACAGACTGATTCAAACTTTTCCCCAGAAACTTGATTTAAAACAAGATTTTATACAATGGATACATTTGGGATTCTGCACTTTGCATTAACTATTTTATGGGTTCAGGTATGAATTTTCATTATTTTATCTTACTGGTGCCATAAAGACTAAATAGACAATTTTGCACACTATTGTATTGTATACCTTTTTGTGTTTTTTTCACATTTTTCCTAATAAATCAATGGATTTACTGATAAACCTTGTTGGTTGGTTATGTTTTCCTTAATCAGAGCTAATGTTACATACTGATTACATGTGTATTTTGAGAGCAAAAAGAATTCATTTAAAACTTGCATATTTGTTCACTTGCTTTTACAGAAAACTCATTTTAATTTATTGGCCATTCAAGGTATACCACTTTGGAAAAAGTGAAGAGGATTCACCAGGTCAACCTTGCTTCTCCTCAGACACCACAACAGGTAGCTCCTTGAATTTTAAGGGTTAATTTCCTTTTTCTCACCTTTCTCTCCTCCGACACATAACATATATGAAAACAGCATTTTTTTGTCCATCCATCCATCCATCTTCCTCCGCTTTTATCCGGGGCCGGGTCGCGGGGGCAGCAGTCCGAGCAGAGTCCTCCAGACTTCCCTCTCCCCGCACACCTCCTCCAGTTCCTCTGGGGGAACCCCAAGGCGTTCCCAGGCCAGCCGGGAGACATAGTCTCTCCAACGTGTCCTGGGTCTGCCCCGAGGCCTCCTCCCAGTGGGACAAGCCCGGAGCACCTCCCCAGGGAGGCGTCCAGGAGGCATCCGGAACAGATGCCCGAGCCACCTCAACTGGCTCCTCTCGATGCGGAGGAGCAGCGGCTCTACTCCGAGCTCCTCCCGGGTGACTGAGCTCCTCACCCTATCCCTAAGGGTGCGCCCAGCCACTCTGCGGAGGAAACTCATTTCTGCCGCTTGTATCCGCGATCTCATTCTTTCGGTCATGATCCAGAGTTCATGACCATAGGTGAGGGTAGGAACGTAGATCGACCGGTAAATTGAGAGCTTCACCTTACGACTCAGCTCCCTCTTCACCACACCAGACCGGTACAATGACCGCATTACTGCGGATGCCACACCGATCCGTCTGTCAACCTGCCGCTCCATTTTTCCCTCACTCATGAACAAGACTCCGAGATACTTAAACTCCTCCACTTGAGGGAGCAACTCCCCCCTAACCCGGAGGAGGCAATCCACCTTTTTCCGACTGAGAACCATGGCCTCGGATTTGGAGGTGCTGATTCTCATCCCCGCCGCTTCGCACTCGGCTGCAAACCTCCCCAGTGCACGCTGCAAGTCTTGACTTGATGAAGCCAACAGGACCACATCGTCCGCAAAAAGCAGAGACGAGATCTCACGGCCACCAAAACAGACACCCTCCGTTCCCTGACTGCGCCTAGAAATTCTGTCCATAAAGATAATGAACAGAATTGGTGACAAAGGGCGGCAATCCCCGAACACGGTGGTGGATACCGGAAGTAAGGGATGCCGTCAAGCTGAAGAAGGAGTTCTATCGGGCCTGGCTGGCTCATGGGACTCCTGAAGCAGCTGACAGGTACCGACGGGTCAAACGGAGCGCGGCTCTGGCAGTCGCCGCGGCAAAAACTCGGGCTTGGGAGGAGTTCGGTGAGGCCATGGAGGAAGACTTTCGGTCGGCCTCAAAGAGATTCTGGCAAACCGTCCGGCGACTCAGAGGGGGGAAGCGGTGTTCCACGAACACTGTTTACAGTGGAAGTGGTGCGCTGCTGACCTCAGCTGAGGATGTTCTCGGGCGGTGGAAGGAGTACTTTGAGGATCTCCTCAATCCCTCCGACACGCCTTCCGTAGAGGAAGCTGAGGCTGGGGACTCGGAGGGGGACTCGTCCATTACCCTGGCTGAAGTTGCTGAGGTAGTCAAAAAACTCCTCGGTGGCAAGGCTCCGGGGGTGGATGAGATCCGCCCCGAGTTTCTCAAGTCTCTGGATGTTGTGGGGCTGTCTTGGCTGACACGCCTCTGCAGCATCGCGTGGAGTTCGGGAACGGTGCCTCTGGACTGGCAGACTGGGGTGGTGGTCCCTCTTTTTAAGAAGGGGGACCGGAGATTGTGTTCCAACTACAGGGGGATCACACTCCTTAGCCTCCCTGGGAAAGTCTATGCCAGGGTACTGGAAAGGAGAATCCGACCGATAGTCGAACCTCGGATTCAGAAGGAGCAATGCGGTTTTCGCCCTGGCCGTGGAACACTGGACCAGCTCTATACCCTCACTAGGGTGCTGGAGGGTTCGTGGGAGTTTGCCCAACCAGTCCATATGTGTTTTGTGGACCTGGAGAAGGCATTCGACCGTGTCCCCCGTGGCATCCTGTGGGGGGTATTTCGGGATTATGGGGTTCGGGGCTCGTTGCTACGGGCTGTTCGTTCCCTGTATGACCGGAGTAGGAGCTTGGTTCGCATTGCCGGCAGTAAGTCAGACCTGTTCCCGGTGCATGTTGGACTCCGCCAGCATTTTTTTGTGTGGGCAGAAAATGTCACTACACATAACAATTACAAATTAAGCTACATTTATCACCATTTTACCCATTAGTTGATCCTCCCTGCCTAACATCACAAAAATACACCGAAAAATGACCACACATGGTTTGTTTTGGGGGGGGCGTGGTGGCACAGTGGCGCAGTGGGTTGGACTGGGTCCTGCTCTCCGGTGGGTCTAGGGTTTGAGTCCTGCTTGGGGTGCCTTGCAATGGACTGGCGTCCTGTTCTGGGTGTGTCCCCTCCCCCTCCAGCCTTACGCCCTAAACAAAATGGTGTGGGTGTGTGTGTGTGTGTGTGTGTGTGTGTGTGTGTGTGTGTGTGTGTGTGTGGGGGGGGTTTGTTTCAAGATTTCTAATTTTGTACATTGCAATCAGCTGCAACCTCCTGATTTTGCTCCTTGCTGCTGGATTCAGTAGCAAATTGTCATCCTCAAAATAACAATGAATCAGCATAACGTGTGAAGTGAAAGCATGGCAGAGGTAGGCCAGCTAACCTGGGAAATACAAATTCAAAAGTAGTTGTTGTCAGTGGTGAAGCTCTGCTCATGGTGAAGATGAAGGTCACTGGAGAAAATCTCCATTCTCACACCCTGGAGGAAGCAAGAATTATGGACAGTATGTGTTGCAAAGCCAACAGTGTTTGTGGCCCTTTCCTTTCTGTCGTATAGTCACATACCGTACATAAGAAATGTCTTGGAGGTAGTTTGAAATGAATGACACCATCTGAACTATAAACTAACCTTTTCAGCAGAATAATTACATTTTTTTAAATTAAACTCAAGTTTAACTTTTTAGGAGTACCATTATGCTGTTCTTGCATGTGTCACTGGAAAGCAGTCCTTGTACATACATCCCTTTAAGTGAGCATAAAACACATCAAGCTGATGCTTTTCTACAAAACACTTTACAATGTTAAGGTTACAATTACTTACCTATTTGTACAGCTGGGTAATTTCACAGGAGTAATTTACAGTAAATACCTTGCTCAAGGGTACTACAGCCAGAGGTGGGGCTGAAACCCACAATCTTCAGGGCAAAACACAGGAGCCTTAACCACTATGCTACCAGCTGTCCCTAAAGCCTTGCCCTCAAAGTGGAGCCAGTACAGGTAACTAAAGCTCACAGCATGGCTCCAGTAGGAACAAAAAAAATCTGAGTTCAAAGTAAAGCCACTTGCCAGCCCCAATGGACATGTTAACCTTTGACTGTTAATAGTGACAACAGTGCACATGCTCAGTGTTGTACAACCTCTAAGTGAACAGAATATGCCCAGATGTATCAGGTAAAACATCTTCTCTGTCATTATTTCTAATTATAGGCTATAAAAGCCTGTGAATGAATGTTTCAGATACTCTTTGCTCATATGGTATAATACTTTGTTTCTTCCCGCAGTTATTTTTGATGGCTGTAGTGGACACCAGAGAACCGGGAAACCTGAACAATACGCTGTTCACAGCATGAAAGTATCATCACCAAATCTACAGTAACTGAGTGATGTCACAGTGTTTCTGACACCTCTTATGGCTCACATCCCTGAAAGATACATTTTACTTTTGCAGCCTATTTCCACTGAACCTGTTCCAGTGCTGGACTTTCCACAGTCCCCAAATGGTCTAAAAAGGAGGAAAAGGGCCTGGAACATTCCAGCCATCAGCCTTGTGGAGAATGACAGGGGTCCCTTTCCCAAAGAAATAGCAAAGGTTTGTGTTCACTTGTCTGCTATAGCATGTTTATGTTTCTATGTGTATTATATTCGGTAATAACTAAAGTGATTGTCTGTCTTTACTTCAGATTCGATCCAGTTTGGAAAAGACAGTTAAAATACAATATGCTGTAACTGGCCCAGGAGCAGATCAGGCCCCTTATGGACTGTTTACCATGGACAGGAACTCTGGTCAGCTATTTGTGACCCAGCCTTTGGACAGAGAGAAACAAGCTAACTACAGTGTAAGTGTTTTCCCTGTGTGCCATTAGTTTTTACACTTAAAACTTTAGAGCCAGCTTAATGTCCCATAACTCTTCTTCCTCCAGCTCCTGGCTCATGCGCTTGCTGTGGAACGTGGTGTAGCTGAACCACCCATGAAAATCATAATTAATGTAACAGATGTGAATGACAACGTGCCTGTGTGTAGTAAACATACCCACAGGGGCAGTGTTCCACAGTCGGCAACACAAGGTAAGGCTGTCCTGTGATGAGAAAACTTTTTGTATGGTAATGTTCACAAGCAGAGCTCTAACATGTTACAGTTATTGAATGTTTTGTTTTGCACTGTGTATTGAGCTTTTTCCTCCCTTTGTTCTACAGGATTTGAAATCTTGAGTGTCACTGCAACTGATGCAGATGATCCCAATACAGAAAATGGAAAAGTTGCATACAGCATTATGGCTCAACATCCAAAATATCCGGAGGACAATTTGTTCACTATAAATCCTAATACTGGACAGATTAGACTAAATTATATTGATAGAGAGGTACTGTACATTGTACTTTATTTTTGTTTGTCACCCACACCCTGGATCATACAGGTTGTTGAAAATTTTTGTCACATGATCCTTTGTTTTTTCTCTCTGCAGAAATACCCACAATACATACTGACAGTTCGAGCTGCTGATCTGATAGGAAAGGGCCTCAAAACCACCTGCAAAGTGGTCATCAAAGTAGCAGACAGTAACAACAATGCCCCTCAGTTTTTGTGGTCTACAGTATGTGTGCGCTTAACTGACCATATTGAAGATCAGACAGAAACTTGAAACCATGAATCTTTATTTCATGAAATGAATTAGCCAAAAGTACTGATGAAACATTTCTGTTGACAGTACTCAGCATCTGTTCCTGAGAACAAGAAGGGTGCAGAAGTGCTGAGGTTGTTTGTGTACGACAGCGACAAACCACTGACTCCCGCCTGGTTTATGAAATTCCACATTGTCCAAGGGAACGAAGACGGCTTCTTCAACATCACGAACGGACCTTGTCACATGGAGGGTGTTATTACCACAGTCAAGGTAAAATGGTCGAGTAGTGGGTGGCTGTAGGGTCTGTAGTGCTCAATGCTTTGGAATAGAAAGGACCTTGGTCTGAACCCCACTCCTGCTGGAGAACCATTAGACAAGCTCTTTATGCTGAATTATTCCATCTTAAATACACAACTGTATAAAAAAGAACATTTACCCTCCATCCAAGTTATATTACTTACAATTATTTACCCATTTATACAGCTGAGTAATTTTACAGCAGCAATTTTAGGGTAAGTAGCTTGATCAAGGGTACTACAGCAGTAGGTGGGACTGGAACCTGAGACCTTCAGATCCAAAATACATCACTGAAATCATTGAAAGTCACTTTGGATAAAAACGTCAGATCCATTTGAATGTAAAGCAGAAAAATTCTTGTAGGAGTAAATGTTTGGTTCCACAGTTTGTGTCCTTGTTCCCCATCCAGGCGCTCGACTTTGAGCACAAACATCAACACACTTTGCTGGTTACCGTGGAGAACATGATTCCATTAGTCACTCATCAACCAACAGCCACCGCTACAGTGGTGGTAAATGTGAGGGATGTGAATGAGGCGTGAGGCACCAAATCCAAACGCACTCTTTGGACTTGTCACAATTATTTGTTTGCCAAAATTAGGCAGTATGTTTATATTGTCCTTCAGATTTTGCCGTAGTTGTGCTCCTACAAGCTGAGAACACTGGTACTCTGTAGGTATGAGCCAGACTGAGAAATATCTAAAATAAGTGACAATTCAAAAATGTAAAAAATTCAACATTTATTTATTCACTTCACCACAAAAAATTTCTCAGCCATGCACACGAGAAATGTAGTATGTCAACATTATTGGGATTCTTATGGATTTTATTAGTCCAAACTATAATAATCATCACTTAACTGTAAACACCTACTTCAAATTGTTAGTCACAACAACAGTAATAATCTGGATAACTGAATAGTCAACTGAAAAGAAATGGGCCTTTTGTTTCCAATACTAAAAAAAACAAAGGAAATGAAAAAGAAAGCATTAATAGGTCTTAAAATTAAAACTTGCCAACAAGAAAATTTATAGAACCAGTATTCAAACTTCTTTCAGACTATAAATATAACCCCGCTGCTGTCACACTTCCCTCTACTCTTTGCTATGTCCAGTGTCTTCATACAGTGGCCTCCAAAGTTACCAACACCCTTGATAAATATGAACTGTAAAAAAGACTATGTAAAAAAAAAACACAGACAGATTACTTACTATGACCAAAAAATTAGGAAAACCTTGGGCTTTTGCTTTAATACTGCTTTTCTCACAGGAAGAACACCGTGTTTTCTTCAGAAATACAGGTTTCAGAATTACTGGATGCTCTGTGTTATTGCTCTCACTTGTTTGTTGTGCCAGAAAATAAAAAAATAATTATGCAATGGAATTGAGGCTGTATAGTTTGTTCCTAAGGGACCCTGTCTGGACTTCTTGCATTCCTCCAGCTAACATCTTCTCAGTCACTATTTTCGTTTATGGATCTGGTGAGATCACCTGTTGAAGACGTTAAGAATAAATCACACTATGGCGTAGTGCAACATTGTGGTCTTTCCAACCATGAACATTAATCCAAAGTTTAAAGTGATGACAGAACTTCCAAGGTTGGTGGGTAATAAAATTCAACATCCAGGGCCTCTGCATCTCACTTCCTGTTCCAGTTTGAAACCCAGCACTGTAAAACCGGAAAGCAGGACATTGGATGAACAAACATGGGTTATGGGTTATGTATTTAAATTCCATGTCAATGTGTGTTTATTTCTGTGTCATCTTTGACAACGACCATCTGCAGAACTTCTGAGTAATGAGAGGGTTAGATTAGAAAAAAGTGTTACAACCATGCAATACTCTGTTTTAACAACAGTTTTCTAATATCACTGTAATACATCAGCTTCCATGTGAGGGTCGTTCTCATCATGTTGTTTTTAGAAGTGATTCACAAGCCTTCATCCTTGAGACAGCTACATATTTCATTCAAGCAATTTTTACTTTGGTCCCAGGTACAACAGAGAAGCACAGAACCCAAATCCTCCCACTGGGTTTCAACTCTGTGTGCTCAGTTGTTACATTGCCTGCTTTGTTTGTTGAAATTTTCATTTGCCAGTGTTTGAATACAACATGATCCAAAACTTTTTTTCTGCCCATTCTTAGTTATTTTGTTATGTGATCATATTTTCACATAATCCTGTGTTTGGTAAGATAAGCCATGCAAACTCTGGGAAGGGGTGGAGTCAGGGTATATTCTGGGAATTGTACATGGACCCACTATACAGGCCCCACTACTGAAAGCTGTCAGCTGAAAAAGTATTTTTATACTTTTCTCAGTAGCTTGAATCAAAGAAAGAAGAAAAAGTTAAAGAGGACTTTGCTCCAATGGGACATTTCGGAATTCTGGGGTTGGCAGTGATTGTTTTGTGGGTTCAGGTAAGATTTTTTTTTATGCAATGTTATTTTACAAGTTATTTCCACACAGTTTCCACAGATATGTATTGCATATCTTTGCACTTTTCCTTTGTTTTTTCACGTTTTCCCCAACAGCTAGATGAAATTTAAGGCTGAATCACAGTGACAAGTAGTGCTATGCATTAACCACATTCTAGAATGCAGCAGTTATTACAGTTTTTAGAACTGCTGCCTTTGGGCTCAACAGTTGCAGGATTGAATCCCAGCTCCTGCTGCAGTACCCTTGAGCAAGATGTTTACCCAGAACCAATACAGCATTAATCCCACAGAATAAATGGGTAAATCATTATAAGCAGCTTTGGAGAAAAATGTTGGGTGTGCTGTTTGCTGTCTGCCTGCATTCAAGTGTCTCTTTCTGCTAATGTAATATACACATTCTATTTTCTATGAGATGTACATCACTTTGGAGAAAAGTATCTAATAAATTAAATGTGATGTATTTGTTATGGCGGGGGTTTGGAAAGAGCGACGGACACATGTGCGAAGTTGGACGTTTATTGGAGAGACTAGGCACAAGAATGGCCGAGGGTTGTTCAGGGGTTGGTTGATTCACAAATGTTGGTTTAGGGAAGAGGCAATACTCGTAGTCCAGGAACAATCCAAGGCAAACAACCAGAAAGCCACAAACAGGAAGCAAAGGGTCAGTGCACTGCAGGTTTCCATAGGAGGTTCCACAATGAGGTGCTTCCGGGTCACCCTTCTAAGCTGTGTTTCCCCAGATTGGCAGGTGTCACCTATCAGCCGCTGAATGAGGGGGTGACAGTATTACCTTGATGAATCTGGGTACAATTGAGCCTATTAAGTCCCTAAGTCATTTTCATTTAAGACTTTTAAATTTGTACGTTTCCTTATGCAACAAATTAATTTTCAAAGTATTGCACCTTTCAAGGTATCCAGTTTTGGTTGCTGTGAGGAGGACCCAAAATGCCAGCTGGGGTTCTCCTTAGAAATCTACATTTTCAAAGTAGACAGGACTCATCTGCACAGGGGAAGGAGACTTGGAAGAGGTAATGTCTAATATTTGATTGTTAGCTTGGTTTTCTGTATTTTCCTTTTGTAAAAAATATGTATATATTTATATATGTATGTATATATAGAAATACATATACATATACTGTACACATGCAGATACACATGTACATATAAGTATATATGTATATGTATGGTAGGGGGTGCGGTGGGATGGACCAGGTCCTGCTCTCCGGTGGGTCTGGGGTTCGAGTCCCACTTGGGGTGCCTTGCGACGGTGTCCCGTCCTGGGTGTGTCCCCTCACCCTCCAGCCTTACACCCTGAATTGCTGGGTTAGGCTCCAGTTCCCTGCGACCTTGTATGGGACAAGCGGTTCAGAAAGTGTGTGTGTGTGTGTGTGTGTGTGTGTGTGTGTGTGTGTATGTATGTATATATATGTATGATCATGGGTTCTATAGCAAGAGTGGGATTCAAGTTTAAGCTTTTCAAAAGCAAAGTCGCAACTCTAACTAGAGTACCTGCTGCCCATTGGTGAATTTAAATAGTCATCTTAAGCTGAATGTCGAAAATAAGTCAAAACAGACATATGATCATAAACTCACAAGAAGGATCCAGGAGGATTAAAAACTGAATCCAAAGTCAACCAGTTTAACAGGCTATTTGGACATGTTAACTATTAACTGGTAAAAACAGATTAATACACAGCTGAAGATGGCAGTGCACAAGTACAGTGTTGTACAGCTGTTATCTCATGGGTCTCCAGCATTTTTTAGCCAAGGACCTCAATAATTATTGTAAACTGGCTGCTCATGTAAAAATCATGGTAAGTGACAAAGAAATTTTAAATGTCTAAACTGAATATTTGTTACTAGTTTCATTGTAGAATTGAGCAGCATCACATGTATTATATTATTTAGAAACATAATTTGACAGTTGGTAGTGTAGTGGTTAGCGCTGCTGCTTTTGGACCCAAAGGTCACAGGTTTCAATCGCACCTTTGGCTGAATTACCTTTGAGCAAAGTGTTTACCTTAAATTGCTTCAATAAATTACCTATGTGTACAAAAGGGTAAATAACTGAAGGTAGAATAACATTGTAAGTTTCTCTGGAAAAAAGCATCAGCTGAATGAATAAAGGTAATTTTTTAATTATTGGAAGCCATTTATCTTTTATACCAAGGGAAATATGGTTCTTTTTGTGCAACATGCTGTACAATACAAATTGTTGGACTTTCTTCTCTTTCTTTATCAGGTCAGATAAACATTGAAAATCCATACATTCAAATGGCAACAGTGATAACAACAACAACAAAAACAATAATAATAACAACAAAAACTTCTGTCCTGAACAATAGTGGTTAACTGCTGAATGCAGCAAGCCAGTCTGTCACAATAAGTTAAATTTTAGCAAATGGCATTTTTTAACAGGACATATTATATCAGCAACTCTTTCAAAACATTATTTAACAAATTCATCATTTGTTTCTATTTCGTGTGGATAATTTCAGCCTCTGCACATCTTGCTGTGACCAGTGATTCTGATTGGGAGGACATGTTCCTAAAAATCCATTTTTGGCCCACAAGTTTACTTTTTCCTTTGGAGATCTGGTACTGACAAAATTTGCCCAAAATAGGTACATGATCTGATTCCATGATGTCATAAAATGTCATGCGTGTTAGCAGTGATAAAATAATATCTGAGATGCAACAGATCACGTCACTCAAATTCCACTGGGGACAGCAGGTTCACCGTCTCTTCTCTGCTGTTTGGTCACTTGCCATTGCCAGCCAAAGCACACTGTGTGTCTCACTATAACTGTATTGTCATATGATTCAATAGAATTCATAGCACTTATGGTAGATGTAGCATCAGTGAATAATTTACAAATAATCTTTCAGGCCAGGTTATGTGAAATGACAGGTCGCACCTTGGACACCGCTGTTTTACGTTAGGAAAATCATACTAAATGATTGACCTTACAGTGGACTTTTTGTCTTGTTTTCTTCTGTAAAAATCTTGACACAAACTCTTTATAATAACAGGTCATGAGAGATCTGGAGTAAAGATGCTCTTTGTTTTATGCTTCAGGTGATCTTGGCTGTTCTTCCCTTTCTTCCTGCAGTTATTTTTGATGGCTGTAGTGGACGCCAGAAAGTCCTGTTTAATTCGGAGGATTCCCGTTTTAAGATGGACACTGATGGGACAGTGTCGCTGAAGAGGCCTGTAAACCTCTATGATGGACACAAAAGCTTTTCTGTTCATGCCTGGGACTCTAAGAGCAGGAAAATCACAACTACAGTTTGGGTGCAGTATGAACCGTGGACCAATCAGCAGGAGCATGAGGTAGACAGTGGACCATTTGGACAGGTAGGATTTGTTAGTATGTTAAAGGATGACAGTGTCTCTTAAGGTTTAAATCACACACACACACACACACATTTTCAGAACCGCTTGTCCCATACGGGGTCACGGGGAACCGGAGCCTAACCCGGCAACACAGGGCGTAAGGCCGGAGGGGGAAGGGGACATACCCAGGACGGGACGCCAGTCCGCCGCAAGGCACCCCAAGCGGGACTCGAACCCCAGACCCACCGGAGAGTAGGACCTGGTCCAACCCACTGCGCCACCGCACCCCCCTGTAGGTTTAAATCAAAAATTTAAAAAAAAAAAAAACTTTAATTCTAGATAGTGATGGCAATATTTTTTCTTCTCTGTTGTTCATGTTGGGAGTCTTCAAAGTAATCTAGAATCTTTCAAAACATCCGGTCTGCAGCAACTGAGTGATCCTATCGTCAACCAGTGTTCCAATGGATCGTTTCACCATGTAGTACCTGTGACTGAAAAATGTCCTTTATTTTGACAGCCTGTTTCCACTGAACCTGTTCCAGTGCTGGACTTTCCACAGTCCTCAAGTGGTCTAAAAAGAAGGAAAAGGGACTGGATCATTCCACCCATCAACATTCCAGAGAATGACAAGGGTCCTTTTCCAAAATTAGGGGTGAAGGTGTGTGTGCATTTGTCTGCTACAGTATGTTTCTTAGGTTTCTCTGTGTATGACATTCAGTAATAAAGTGATTGTCTGGCATTACTTCAGATTCGTACCAGCAATGACAAAGAGCAAAGAGTACACTACAGCATTTCTGGTCCTGGAGCAGATGAGCCCCCTAAAGGACTGTTTTTTATGGACAAGTACTCTGGTCAGATCTTTGTGACCCAGCCTTTGGACAGAGAGAAACAAGCACGCTATACTGTAAGTGTTTTCTTCATGTGCCATTAATTTTTGCTCAAGCTGTTTACAGGTTGACTAGAAGTGTAGTGGTTCAAACTGCTGTCTTTGGACCTAAGAGTTGCAGGTTCACTTCCAGCTTTAGTACCCTGAAGCAAGGTCCTTACCCTGAACTATTACACTAATAATTAGCCAGCAGTATAAATGAGGCGAATAATTGTTAGCTGCTGTGGGGGAAAGTATTAGCTAAATTAATAAATTGTAAATGTTCTTCCTCCAGCTCCTTGCTCATGCTTCTGCTTCAGGAGGGACTCTAGTTGAGGCTCCAATGGAAATCAAAAATAATGTCATAGATATGAATGACAATAAGCCTGTGTTTACTGAAGATACATATGAAGGCAGCGTTCCCGAGGCAACGCAAGTAGATAAGACTGTTCCATTTTGATTTAACGTTTTATGAACCGCTAATGTTTACAAGCAAAGATTTTACATCTTGCACTTATTAAATGCTCCATTTTGCAGCGTGTATTGAGCTTTTGCCCCCCCTTTGTTTTATAGGATATGACATCTTAATTGTCACGGCAACTGATGCAGATGATCCCAATACAGGAAATGGTGAAATAGCTTACAGTATTTTGAACCAAGATCCAAAGGAGCCAAATGGCAACATGTTTGCTATCAATCCTAATAGTGGACAGATTAGGTTGAACTCCCCTGGACTCGACAAAGAGGTATGTTGTGGTTACTCTTCCTCCCCTCCTTGATTGTCCATGAGTGAAATCTGTCACATTCTGTATTCGCATTCGTTTTGCTTTGTCCCCCCCCTTCTCCAGCAATATCCACAATACACACTGACTGTTCAGGCTGCTGATCAGGCAGGGAAGGGTTTTGCATCAACCTGCAGAGTGATAATCAAAGTAACAGACAGTAATGACAATGCTCCGCAGTTTGTAGAGCCCAAGGTAAGTTCGTGTTTTTGCTGTAATATTAAATGAAAATTTTGGAACTGTGACTTTCTTAATTTGTTGAATAATTTGAGCCATTTCTGCTGACAGTACACTGCATCTGTGCCTGAAAATGAAGTGGATGCAGAAGTGGTGAGGATGCAAGTTACTGATGAGGATGAACCGCACACTCCAGCATGGCATGCCAACTTCAGGATTCGCGAAGGGGACCCTGGTGGCTTTTTTAATGTCACCACTGGACCCAGTGGCCAGGAGGGTATCATTACTACAGCAAAGGTAGAGTATCCTGAGCTGGCAGTGAACTTGAAGTTTTGTTTCATCCCCTACTGGGTGATGCTACTGACTATATTACTTAAAAGTAATATCTGCTGAAAAACTGGTCAAGTTTTGCTGTGCCTATTTGTGTATACATCCCATGATTAGTGGTTGTTTTAAAATTAACCATTAACTGAATGATTGACTTCTAAAATTAAGAGATTTGATTAAACAGAGTAACTCTCCGAATTTTTAAGTGTTGCCCTTAAAATGTTAGTGAATGTTCTTTGAACAATTAACTAGCCTAAATTCTGTTGTATTCATTTAATAAAAGCAATTTTTGTTAGTTCATATGCACCTGCAACAGTTGTACAAATCTGGTTTCCCATGAAAATTTGTCTACCACCATTGGTTTAATGCGAGTCCACATATGCAGCACTTTTAAAATCTATGTCATGGCCTAGCAAGAGCCCAGCTCAAGCTTCAAATGCCACATCTGAGAATGCACTTTGTCTTCATGGGTTTGGGCAATAATGGAAATTGACTTCCGTTAACAACTCCTCTGCATGCTCGTCAAGGCCCTGGACTATGAAAAGAGGAACCAGTACACTCTGCTGGTTACGGTGGAGAACGATGTGCCATTTGCCATTAAGCTGCCAACGTCAACGGCTACAGTTGTGGTGAATGTGGAGGATGTGAATGAGGCTCCCATCTTTATCCCCTCTGAGCTTAATGTAAAGGCAGCAGAGGATGCAAAAGTGGGTGAACGACTGGCCACGTACACGGCAACGGATCCGGATACACAAATGAAGCAGTCAATAGAGTAATTTGCTCTCCTTCCTCCATCTTTTAAACAACTCAATGCAAAGGCTTTTTTAAATGTGATTTAAAACATCTCTTCCCTCTTCTCTTTAGGTATAGAATGGCTCCTGATTCAACTGGATGGCTGTCTATTAACAAAACAATTGGAGTGATCACTGTAAAGTCCCCAATGGACAGGGAATCAACAGATGTAGTTGATGGCAAATACAAAGCTCTGGTCCTAGCTGTTGACAATGGTAATCAAATAGTAATTTATTAAATGTATTCAATTTATTTAAGAGGATTTGACATATTAAGAACTTTGTATTTGCAGCTGTTGTTCCAGCCACAGGGACTGGGACTCTGCAGGTGATGCTAAAGGATTTGAATGAAAATAAGAATCCTCCTCAATTTCCACGACCCATTGTAAGTCCACTTTTGCCATTTCAAAATCAGGAAACCCTGACTGTATGTATATTTTATGAAATGCATGAGCTTACTTTGCTGACAGGGCCTTTCCATCAAGAGTACTTGGCATCAATTCCTGAGAACACTGAGAATAAAGAAGTGGTGAGAATATTTGTCTATGACAAAGATACACCAATGACTCCTGCCTGGTTCACTAAATTCAAAGTTATCCAAGGAAATGATGGCAGCATCTTCACTATCAACAATGGAGCTTGTCACATGGAGGGTGTTATTACCACAGTCAAGGTAAAATTGTCAAGTGTCAGAGGATAACCTAACAGTGTTAGCCTTTTTGTAACAATACTGATATTTTCCTTTCTGAACACTTACTGTGGTATCCTTGATCAATCTACTTACCCTGAAAATTATTTTGGAAAAAGGTATCAGCAAAATAAAAACTGTGATAAGGCTCATTTCTATGTAATGATAAAACACTCAAAAAGGGGACTCACAGAATGACTCAGACTCATTGTAGTACAGTTCTGATCATGGTTACAGCATTTCACTGATATTTGTAATAATACTTGTTTTATAATTAATTTATCTTGTTATTAAAATGCCAGATGTTTGGTTGTACAGCTTTTGCTCTTGTTCCCCATCCAGGCCCTTGACTTTCAGAAGGAACGTCAGCACACTTTGCTGATTACTGTGGAGAACCACATTCCATTAATCAATGATCTGCAAACGGCCACCGCTACAGTCATCATAAACGTGGAGGACGTGAATGAGGCATGAGACTTCAAAAGCATCTGTACTAAAGAATTATTTGTTGAAGAATATTGGGAAGAATGGTTCTCTTATCTTGACAAAAATGTTTTTTTTTTGTTGTTGCAAGTTCATTTTGCTCCAAAAAATTTTAAAGATTGGTGCACTACAGGTAATGGACAAACCTGAGTCATGCCTAAAATAATAAATCACAGTTTAAAGTTAGACAAAAAAGCAAACATTAGACCTTTGTGGATTTATAGGTCATACAAAGGAGAAACCTACTATGTTAACATAGTATATTAGCAGTAAACTTGAATACACCGGCATCTCATATTACAAACATTTGAAAAACTAATTTTTTAAGGGATAAACTTTTTTTACACACACACACACACACACACGCACACACACACACACACACAGTCTGAACCACTTGCCCCACACGGGGTCGCGGGGAGCCGGAGCCTAACCCAGCAACACAGGGCCCAAGGCTGAAGGGGGAGGGGACACACCCAGGATGGGACACCAGTCCATCGCAAGGCACCCCAAGTAGGACTCAAACCCCAGACCCACCAGAGAGCAGGACCTGGTCTAACCCACTGCGCCACCATGCCCCCCTTAACCTTTTTTAAGTTTATTTTTTTAAATTGTGTTTTAGTTAACATTCTGTTTTTGAAAATTATCTGTCATGGAATGAAAGTGACCTGTTTTTCGCATTCAGGTGTTCATTACCAGTCAACACAAACAAAGCTGGTGTTTGGTGTTGCTGAGTCTTGGTGGTCAACAAGGTGAAGAATGCTGCACATATTAATTGAATCCATCAATCAACATTCAGCACTGAACAAAGGTGCAATTTTGCAACACAATTTTCATTCTTTTCAAATAAGATTTAATTTTATTATAGGGCAAACTCATAAAAATATCTTTAAGTCAAAACTGATGTTGTTTGTCCGTCTTTCTCGATGAAGACCTCTACTGGCCTCTGTGTATCCAAAGATGATTGAGTAATCTGATTTGGGCATGGAACATCCTGTCACACGTCTGGCAGACATTACATTTACATTTAGCAGATGCTTTTCTTCAAAGCGATGTGCATCTTGTAGACATGTAACAACACTATCAATGATGTGTGAGCAGCTCTGGACTTTAGCAGTGCATGCTTTTTTTGGGCCTCAGCAGTTCGTCTCGCCTCGGCAGTCTGGCAACCTTTGTCAATGAGGTTGCACCATACTGGCAGTCCAGTGCGAGGGTTTTCCAGGTGGTGGTGTTGATCTCAAGGGACTTCAGGGAGGCCTTCAGCGTGTCCTTGAACCGCTTCTTCTACCCCGCGTCAGCGCGCTTTCCCTGAGTGAGTACTCCATAGAGGAGCTGTTTGGGGATGCACTCATCTGACATTCTGACAATGTGCCCCGCCCACCTGGTCTGGGTTCTTGTTAGCAGTGTGTGAACTGCCAGCAGACTAGCTCTGGAAAACATTTCAGTGTCTGGCAGTTTGTCCTGCCATCTGATTTTCAGAAGCTTGCACAGACGGGACATGTGGAAGTGACTGAGCTGTCAGGCGTGCCTTTGGTAGACAGTCCAGGGTTGGAATCAGCACTGCTCGGTAGACCTTCAGTTTTGAAGGTCTACAACAACACACCACTACAACACACAATTTTCATTCATTTCAAGTAAGATTTAATTTTATTATGGCTCAAACTCATAAAAATATCTTTTAACCAAAACTAATCCACAAATACGAGGGGGTGTGGTGGCGCAGTGGGTTGGACCACAGTCATGCTTTCCGGTGGGTCTGGGGTTCAAGTCCCGCTTGGGGTGCCTTGTGACGGACTGGCGTCCCGTCCTGGGTGTGTCCCCTCCCCCTCCAGCCTTACGCCCTGTGTTACCGGGTTGGCTCCGGTTCCCCGTGACCCCGTATGGGACAAGCGGTTCTGAAACTGTGTGTGTAATCCACAAATAACCCAAGGTACACCTGTATTTATTAAAACTGAAAGTGGTTAGAAGCTGCAAACACTAAATATGGATACAAGACAAAGTACTCAACAAATGGGATTGAATAGGAACTCATGCAGATTATGTTTTTTTAAATTTTGAGTCTTTTAAAATGGGGGGTGGGGGCAGTGGGCTTCACTGGGTCCTGCTCTCCAGTGGGTCTGGGGTTTGAGTCCCACTTGGGGTGCTTTGCGACAGACTGGCATCCCGTCCTGGGTTAGCCGGGTTGCTGGGTTAGGCTCCAGCTCCCCGCAACCCGGCATGGGACAAGTGGTTTCAGACAGTGTGTGTGTGTGTGTGTGTGTGTGTGTGTGTGTGTGTGTGTGTGTGTGTGTGTGTGTCTTTTAAAATGAGTCTTTAGCTGATAAAAATGAGATAAAACTTACAATGTGATGGACAGGTTTGCTCCAGCTAGCAAAATAAGTACTGTATGTACAGTACTGTGCAGAAGTCTTTGGCACTTAGATGTTTCACAAAAATATTTGTTTTAGATGGTTATTTAATGTCTTCTGCATTAGTGTCAGTGGGAAAGAGCATATTTTAAATTTCCAAGCATTCCTTTTGCAAAAGGTTATAGTATTATAGTAAGGCTTTTGTATGGAAAAAAAGAAGGTTCACACACACACACACCCACGCACTCTCTGAGACCTTTTGTCCTGAGCAGGGTTGCGGAAAACTTTATATGGTGCAAATGGATAGAGTTGGAACTGGTGTTTTTTGGTGTGGACTGCAGAAATGCTATACCTGAAATGAACAATCCTGTAAAAAGGGTAAAACTTTTTATGCAGATCAAGAGCTTCTATGGAGAAATTATATTTTTGCAGAAGACACATATTAAACAGACAGATTAACCTTAAGTCTTCGTGGGCTGCTCAGGTGTACCAATCCAATTTCACAACCAAGGCATGGAGAGTTGCCATCAGAGTAAGAAATCCGCACCCTTTACTTATAAACATACAATTTTGGATATGAATTGCAGGTGCCCGATTGTGTGGGGGGTCATCAGTTCAGTTCCTGTGACTTTAGTCAATGTGTGTGACCCAAACTTTGATGAGCCTTCCTTTTTTTCAAAAGGTGTTTATGATCATAGCGGGTAATTATAACTACACTGCTCAAAAAAATTAAAGGAACACTTTGAAAACACATCAGATCTCAATGGGGAAAAAAATCATGCTGGATATCTATACTGATATGAACTGGGTAATGTGTTAGGAACGAAAGGATGCCACATCGTTTGATGGAAATGAAAATTACCAACCTACAGAGGGCTGAATTCAAGGACACCCCGAAAATCAAAGTGGAAAAATGATGCGGCAGGCTAGTCCCTTTTGCTGAAATTTCATTGCAGCAACTCAAAATGGTACTCAGTAGTTTGTATGGCCCCCACGTGCTTGTATGCATGCCTGACAACATGGGGGTCGTGGGGAGCCGGAGCCTAACCCGGCAGCACAGGGCGTAGGGCTGGAGGGAGAGGGGACACACCCAGGACAGGACAGTCCATCGCAAGTGGGACTCGAACCCCAGACCCACCGGAGAACAGGACCTGGTCAAACCCACTGTGCCACCATGCCTCGCCATTAATATGCAATATCACTCAAAAAATGACTCTGTGAGTTATTAAGAGAACTTTCCCACTCTCAAAGACAATAACTAGTGTCTAGAAAACTCTGTAGTATTTTAACTTTTTGTAAACAGTGGGTTTACCACGGTCCTGCTCTCCGGTGGGTCTGGGGTTCGAGTTCTGCTTGGGGTGCCTTGCGACGGACTGGCGTCCCGTCCTGGGCGTGTCCCCTCCCCCTCCGGCCTTACGCCCTGTGTTGCCGGGTAGGCTCCGGTTCCCCGCGACCCCGTATGGGACAAGCGGTTCCGAAAATGTGTGTGTGTGTAAAACACCCCTACATTTGCAGGCCTGACTGTAGCTTGCGCATGTTGAGACCAAAAAAATACAATGCTGCTTCACTCTTGCGAGCAAGGCAAAAAACCTGCAGTTTACCTTGTCTGCTTTGCCTGCAACAACCAGGAAAATCCGGGATCATTCATCCATGTTTCAGGACCAGATGAAAACTCCAACGAGGCCCGACAAACTTTGTGCGTTGCCGGTAGCACAAAGTGCTATGGGGTTCTCCTCCTCTGTGGCAGCTTGATGTGATGGGCTGAAAACCCCCAGCTTCCTAAAACAGTTTGTCTCGTTGGACACAAACAAGTACAAAACAGAAACGTATATTCTTCCATTCTCAGAACAAAGCACGTCAAAAAAAATCATATTTTCTCTCTTTGTTGCTTCAGAGCAGCCAGAAAATTTGAACTCCCCTCTCCTCACACCTCGAATACTCCAGAACACACCACTTCTAGAAGCATCTCAAACCTTTCCCCCAGTGCATGCCATCCCGCTTATCTCTAATTGGTTTCCCTCAAAACAAACCCCAATCAATTTACAACAAATGCAAGACTGACACTGGGGTGCCGTCCTGGGTGTGTCCCCTCCCCCTCTAGCCTTACGCCCTGAGTTGCCGGGTTTGGCTCCGATTCCCCGCGACCCCGTATGGGACAAGCGGTTCAGAAAGTGTGTGTGTGTGTGTGTGTGTGTGTGTGTGTGTGTGTGTGTGTGTGTGCGTGCATGCAAAACTGACAGTATCACACATAGGTTGTACTGTCCTAGCACGTGTTGGCACGGCTTCAAACAAACTATGTGTTGAAATCAGGAAATATTAAACAAAAAAAATGAATGAACAAACTAGTAGCACCAAGGGGCTACATATATGTGTGTTTGTGTGTGTGTGTGTGTGTGTGTGTGTGTGTGTGTGTGTACAGGCAGCATATATTTATGTCTATATATACAGGCAATCCCCAAATTACGAGCGAATTCTGTATCCTCAGTCCGTCTTTAAGTCGGATTTTAACATAAATTGGAACAGTTAGGTATGGTGGGTATCTAATGTCAGTTTGTCAAATGTTTGACTTAATATATTATATATCGTGTACCTTTCAATGCATAAAAACCATTAAAGAAACACTTCAGATACACTAAAATATCTTTAATATAACAATACATTGTTAATATTGTCATGATGAACAGAGGACACAGAGGAGGCTGGACCCAAGTGTAGGATTGTTTATTCAGAATCAAAGGACTAGACGTGTTCTTGTGGTCAGGGATGGCTGAATGGTCAATCGATCATTGAACTGAACAAAGGCGAGGATCCGAAATCGTGGCTGAGGGTCAAGGCGGGCTGTCGTTATCAAAGAGACGTGGAATGAGACTGGGAAATGATGAGGGACAGGACTTGGAAGAGCAAAGCAAAGCAGGTTTGAGAACACAGACGGGACAGTTGTGTTGAGTGAGACTCTGCAACTGAGAAGAAGTATCTTTTCTAGCCGAGTGCTCCAAATGAAGCTGCTGGTTGAGATGCAGGCGCAGTCGTGACAACTACAGTATTTATAACAGAGAGCAAGAGAGAGTGTGTGTGTGAGCACATGCAAAACATTAAAAAACTTCAATGTTCACTTTTACAATGTTCGTTTGTGTTTCACCTTTTTCCTGTTGTTTTATTATTGCCACTTTAGTTTCGATTGTGATCGTTTTGCTTTTCTTAGATATATCACCATCACTTGCATTACATTTACACTTTGGTGTCATGGTTAGGAGGGTAAAAACTAAAATTTTAAAGCCCAATGCAGTAACACACGAGTCACTGTTAACAGCAACGTGGGCCGTCTGAAAAGAAGAACGTCTTTGTCCTACCTCAGGCTCACACGCCACGCCCACGAGCCAACAAACAGCTGTAGATGTACAATGTTTTGATGCGTGTCAAAGTAGCGCCCGTTTGTTATTACAAAGCATTACATGTAACTCAAATTTTTATATAATAGCATTAATTATGAAGTTTTGATTTGATTGTTACTTAAGAGTGACAAAAAAATTAATTTCTGGTCAGTAAGGGGGTGGTTCGAAATTATGGGTTGTACGCAAGTTGGGCATTCATAACCTGGGGACTGCTTGTATATACACTGATCAGCTACAATGTTAACACCACTGACAGGTGAAGTGAATAACATTGATTTTCTCGTTAAAATGGCACCTGTCAAGGGGTGGGTTATATTAGGCGGCAAGTGACCAGTCAGTTTTTGAATTTGATGAGTTGGAAGCAGAAAAAATGGGCTAGTGTAAGGATCTGAGCAACTTTGAGAGGGTCAAACTGTGATGGCGAGACGACTGGGTCAGAACATGTCCAAAATTGCAGGTCTTGTGGAGTGTTCCCAGTATGCCGTGGATAGTACCTACCAAAAGTAATCCAAGGAAGGAAAACCGGTGAACCGGCAACAGGGTCATGGGCACCCAAGGCTCACTGATGCACATGGGGAGCGAAGGCTAGCCTGTCTGGTCCAATCCCACAGAAGAGCTACTGTAGCAAATTGCTGAAGATCTTAATGCTGGCCCTGAAAGAAATGTGTCAGAAAACACAGTGAATTGCAGCTTGCTGTGTAGGGGGCTGCGTAGCCGCAGATCGGTCAGAGTGCCTATGCTGACCCCTGTCCTCCGCAGAAAGCACCTACAATGGGCACGTGAGCATCAGAACTGGACCATGGAGCACTGGAAGAAGGTGGCATGGTCTGACAAATCACCTTTTCTCTTAGATCATGTGGACAACCGGGTGCTTGTGCACCGTTTACCTAGGGAAAAGATGGCAGTGTAGTGGGCCCAAAATTGAATGAAAAAAGGGAAGAGACGGCACCCGAAAACATTTTTTTTTTTGCATTTCGCTTGGTTGTTGCAGAACAGTTCGTAATTGACCAGTGTGTGAATGCTGTTCAATAATAGATCCTGTAGGTGGTGCTGGCAGTGATAAGGAACCTCCGGTTCTGGCAAAAGGATCAAAAGTTAAAGAAATAGAAGTCACTGCCAGAACCGGTTACATGCTAACTCGCTTCTGGTCCTTATCACTTTTCAGGTTAGTAAAACGGGTTAAAACCTCATAAATGTCGTGAAATATGAAATGCCTCATTGAATGTTGTACACACACACACACACACACACACATTTTCAGAACCGCTTGTCCCTTACAGGGTCACGGGGAACCGGAGCCTACCCGGCAACACAGGGCGTAAGGCCGGAGAGGGAAGGGGACACACCCAGGACGGGACGCCAGTCCGTCACAAGGCACCCCAAGCGGGACTTGAACCCCAGACCCACCGGAGAGTAGGACTGCGGTCCAACCCACTGCGCCACCGCACCCCCGAATGTTGTACATTATATTTTAAATTTTGGAAAACAATCTGTTGTCCAATATATTTGTTTTATAAATTAATTTAAGCTAATAATGTTGCTCGATTGGAATGCTAAGGCAGGCAGATATACTATGCGACGTGATTATCACTCACAGAAGTGTGTTTGTGTGTTACATTTCAGTTTTGTAAAAACTAGAAATTATTCTGGTGTTGGTATAAACACCTTGGTGGGTAAAATGTGTTGATTAGTGTGAATTTTTAAAGCAATAATTTAGCGGCGTAACTACTGCACAGTGAAGATAGGAGTGTTAAAATGGTAGAGGTTGGTTATCCTGAATAAAAGTGTGGGGTTGATTATTGAATTAATGACAGTTTTTTTGGATTTGCCTTGTTTGTGTCGAAACCGTAAAAAAAAGAAAAAAAAAATGTCACCACCAGAACCGATTACATGCTAACTCACATCTGGTCTCCTTATCACTTTTCAGTTCACTGCCACTCAGGCACCCTTGTCTGAGAGTGGGGTAACAGCAGCAGGATGCACTATAGAAGGCAAGCTGATGGAGGAAGTGTGATGCTCTGGCTAACGTTCTGCTGGGAAACCTTGGGTCCTAGGATTCATGTGGATGTTAAAGATTGTTGCAGACCACGTACACCCCTTCATGGCAATCATATTCCCTGATGGCAGTGGCCCTGTCTGTGGTGTTTTGCACTGACATGCCGCTAGTTGGCGTTCGAGGTTTTGCGATGTGATTAGAGAGATAGTAGAGAAGAAGAAGAGAGTGTGTGCACGTGGTGATGTTTACTTGGTGTGTTCCGTGCTTGTTCTTTGTCCTTATGAAAATCTTTGAGGAATAATTCTCCTGATTCCCTTGTCTACTGAAGGACGCAACACTGCCACACTGCAAAAATTGTTCAGGAATGGTTTCAGGAACATGACAAAGTTCAAGGCATTAACTTAGCCTCTAAATTTCCCACATCTCAGTGCGATCAAGCATCTGTGGGATGTGCTCGAAAAACAAGTCCAATCCATGGAGGCCCCATTTCGTAACTTAGAGAACTTAAAGGATTTGCTGCTAACGTCTTGGTGCCAGATACCACAGAACGCCTTCAGAGGTTTTGTGGAGTCCATGCATTGATGGGACAGAGCTGTTTTGGCAGCACAGGGGAGACCTACGCAATATTAGGCAGGTGGTTTTAAGTGTTTTGGCTGATCAGCGTATTCTAAGACAAACATTTGACTAACTGATGTTAGACACAAACCTTACCTAACTGTTCCGACTTAAGTACAAATCCAATCTGAAGAGAGACTTAGGAACGAAACCCATTTGTGATCCAGGGACTGCCTGTATATATTTTAGGGACCTTTAAACAGACCCTGATCTGCTTCCATCTTTTAAGATAATTCTGTATGACAACATTACTATTGTATACAGTATGTCAATGTGATATTACAGCTTTTTATTTTTAAAAAATCAGCAAAAATGTCTAATCCTGTTTTTGCTTTGTCATTTTGGGGTGTTGAGTTAGTTTGAGGGAAAAAACTAATTTAAATAATTTTAGCATAAGGCTGCAAGATAAAAAATGTGAAAAAAAAATGAAGGGGTCTGAATTCAATTCAATTTCTTTTTATAGGGCACTCTTCTCATGCAGTAACACAGAACACTTTAATACAGGCACAAGGCAAGAAAAACACACACACGCACACTTTCTGAACCGCTTGGCCCATACGGGGTTGCGGGGAGCCAGAGCCTAACCTGGCAACACAGGGCATAAGGGGACACCAGTTCATCGCAAGGCATCCCAAGCAGGACTCGAACCCCAGACCCACCAGAGAGCAGGACCCGGGCCAACACACTGCGCCACTGTATCCGCAATGCAAGAAAAACAAATACAAACAAAAAAGACAGTCGACTAATGGCTACCATAATAAAGTACTTTTACAGAGCTATAAGTATGCCTACTGGCCACCGGAGAAAGGAACAAAAACTCCCAACTGAAGGTTGAGGGAGAAAAAATCTGTGGGGGTCCACGGGCCAGTGGTTGCCCACCCCTGCTGGGCATTATAGATGAAGTAACAATTGTAAGCCAGTTTAACAAGTAATAATGAAATTGTTGCTAAATGGTATCTTGAAGTGGGGGGCACGGTGGCGCAGTGGCGCAGTGGATTGGACCAGGTCCTGCTCTCCAGTGGGTTTGGGGTTCAAGTCCTGCTTGAGGTGCCTTGTGATGGACTGGTGTCCTGTCCTGGGTGTGTCCCCTCCCCCTCCAGCCTTATGCCCTGTGTTGCTGGGTAGGCTCCGGTTCCCCGCGACCCCGTATGGGACAAGCGGTTCTGATAATGTGTGTGTGTGTGTGTGTGTGTGGTATCTTGAATCCCCAGCTCAGCATGGAATGTCTTGTTTGTCATAGCAGATGGACATCATCCTCTGTCAGCAAGGGATTCATCTTCACCACTGGTTGGCCTCCTCAGGTCTTGTACAGTGAGGTAGTGCTCAACAAGAAGAAAGAACAGAGTTAGTAATTTGTTAATTTAGTATGTATTTTTATAAAGGTGAAGAAAACAACCAAGGCAGATGGAAATAAATTTCGAGGTGGAATGCCTGAGTAAACATGTAAGTCTTTAGTCGGGATTTGAAAACAGAAACAGACGGGGCATTTCTAACAGTAACTGGTAGACTATTCCACAGTTTAGGTGCTCTATAACTAAAGCCGTGACCTCCTACTGAGGTCTTATTGATCACAAAAGCAGGATTTTATAATCAACTCTGTAAGTGACCGAGAGCCAGTGTAACGATTTAAGTACCGGTGTTACCGGTTTTGATACCTACAAGCACACACATTCTCTCTCTCTCCTCCTCCTCTCTCTCCCTCACTCTCTCTATTACAAATATTGTAGCTAGTTATGTTTATTATTTTTTTATATTATTGTTATCATTATTATCATTACATCATTGCATTATATTATTATTATTACTGGATTGTTAAAGATATTTTAGTGTATCTGGAAGTGTTTCTTTAATGTTTATTTATGCATAGAAAGGTACACTATATACTACACAGTAAGTTGCTTTGATACCTGAGACTTTAAGACTAGCCAGGGTCAAGAGAAACCTGAACAGAACAAAGTCCAGAAATATCCAAAATGAAAAGCTGCTCCAGAGAGCTCATGACCTCAGACTACCTGAAGGTTCACCTTCCAACAGGACAATGACCCAAAGTACAATCCAAAGACAGCACAGGAATGGCTCAAGAACAAT
This sequence comes from Scleropages formosus, assembly GCF_900964775.1. Lineage (NCBI taxonomy): Eukaryota > Metazoa > Chordata > Actinopteri > Osteoglossiformes > Osteoglossidae > Scleropages > Scleropages formosus. Next base: position 6,947,726 of record NC_041816.1, on the reverse strand, counting down.
TCTGTGAATGTACTTGTGTGACCCAGCAGATCCCGGACGTGAACTCAACTGGATATCTCTAGAAAGACCTGAAAAGAGCTGCCCACCAACGGTCCCCATCCAACCTGACAGAGCTTGAGAGAATCTCCAGAACAGAATAGACCTGAATACTTTCTGAATGCACTGTATGCTGTGTGGGACAGGTTACCACTTTTGCTAAAATATAATGGACTATTTAAAGTGATAAAAATGTAGAAGTTACTTCAAAATGATGATTATGATATGACCCGTGAACAATATTCAATGTTGTTATTGAATGTTTGATCTGTTTTGATAGAAATCCAGAGATTTTTTTTTTCCTTTATGGTAGGACACAAATGTTTAATATGTTATAGATGTAGCTGTTAAACAGATTCTTATATTTTTATTGTTTTAAGTACATTTGTCACACCAGGCCGTGTGCCTGATGACTGCACCTGTGGCAGATTCAGGAGGCAGGAGATAAAGAGGCTGCTTCGAAATACCTGACCGCAGAAGCTCAACTTCAGAAGATGCAGCTCACCACAATCACTCTGAAGTCTCTTTCCCTGTTTACCTCCCTGATCCCTTCTCCCTCCCCTCTCCGTTCTCCTGGCTAACTGACCCTCTGCTCTGCGATGACGACTCAAGACTCTTGTGTGCTCCCCTGAACAATGTCCGAAGATCAATCAACCCTTGGCTGTCCCTCACCACAGTCTTTGTCTGTCCCCTATTGGAAATAAAATACCCGCACTTGAGTCAATCAGCTTGGTTTCCTGAGTTTGGCCATGACAGCATTATTGGTTTTGATGCATTCAGGTTTACTTTTAATATTACATTTTTACATGCATAGTTTTAACTTTCAGCATTCTGGGCTGAATCTTTATTATATTGAGTATAGGTGTCCAGTATATCACACACACACACACACACACACACACACACACACACACACACACACACTGCCTGAAACTGCTTGTCCCATGCAGGGTCACAGCAAACCGGAGCCTAACCCAGCAACACAGGGCACAAGGCTGGAGGGGCCACACCCAGGACAAGACACCACACCATCACAAGGCACCCCAAGCAGGACTTGAACCCCAGACCCACCAGAGAGCAGGCACAGGCCAAACCTGCTGCACCACCACACCCCTCACAGTGTCCAGTACACACACACACACGCACACACACGCACACACACACACACGCACACGCACACACACACACACACACACACGCACACACACACACACACACACTCTGTCTAAAACCTCTTCTCCCAAGCAGGGGTCGCAGCGAGCCGGAGCCTAACCCAGCAACATAGAGCGTGGGCTGGAGGGGTAGGGGACACACCCAGGACAGGACACCAGTCCATCACAAGGCACCCCAAGTGGGACTCAAACTCTAGACCCACCAGAGAGCAAGCACTGGCCAAATCCGCTGCGCCACTATGCCCCTCACAGTGTCCTGTCTATGAAAAATTCAAATAAAGTATTAAATAAGAGGGGCTGTGGTGGTGCGGTGGCACGGCAGGCTCCTACTCTCCACAGGGTCTGGGGTTTGAGTCCTCCTTGCACCGTATGGTGCCGGGTTAGGCTCCGGTTTACTGCGACCCCCCTCAGGACAAGTAGTTATGGACACTGTGTGTGGGGAAAAAACACACACACACACACACACACACACACTTTCAGAACCGCTTGTCCCATACGGGGTCACGGGGAACTGGAGCCAACCCGGTAACACAGGGCATAAGGCCGGAGGGGGAGGGGACACACCCAGGACAGGACGCCAGTCCGTCACAAGGCACCCCAAGGGGGACTCGAACCCCAGACCCACCAGAGAGCATGACCCGGTCCAACCCACCGCACCACCACACCACCACACCCCCTCTTATTAGACCATATGCTTAGATTTATCAAATTGGAGGAACTCACTGAATTACTCAGTTAAAGACCTACTTAACTTTTTTGCAGTTCAAAACTCTTAATTATTGTCATTTACAGTAGTAGTACCTTGATTAGTTTGAATAAGAGAAACATTCACTTTCATTAACGACTTCTTGTGATCAGTCAGAGCAGTCTGGGATCTATCCCAGGATTAGCGGGTGCCAGGCTTGGAGGGAAAGGGGCATTCACCAGTCCATCTAAGAGTAGGCCTCCACACACACAAACACACATATAAGCAATTTACAGGCATTCAATACACCTGAACTTCAGGTCTTTGAACTGTGAAGGGAAGACAGACATGAGGAGATCATGCAAAATTTACACAGATTGAGCCAATCTTAACCCCCCCAAGTGCTATGAGGTAGCAGTGCTACCCGCTGTTCTGCCTTGGAAAGAAAGTGAATATGAATGCAAAAAATCCAACAGTAATGAGAAGTGGGTGACAGAATTGCAGAACTTTTTGTATACATTTTTTTTTCATTTTTTCATGTGTTTGTGTTTAATTTTGTAAAGAATTTGTATTGAAATCGGATGAGTCTGCCCTTTCCATCTCATCCATGGTTCAGTATTCCCATGTAATATCACTTCCTAGGAAAAAATGTCCTAAAGAGTGTAATGATTATCGACCTGTAGCTCTTACTTCTGTACTGATTAAATCTCTGGAAAAAATCATCTCCCATTTGCTCTCTCAGTCTATTCAGGGAAAATTAGACCCTTACCAGTTTGCTTACAAGCGCGAGCGCAGCACTGAAGATGCAATAGCCACCCTCATGCATCTTCTTTTAAAGCATTTGGATACACCAAAAAGCAAATACTATGCTAGAGTATTGATTATTGATTTTTCTTCAGCATTAAATAGAATCAAATCAGACTTGCTGCTCTCCAAAATGCACCAGTTGGGGATAAATTCATGTCTCATTCATTGGTACAGTTCTTTTCTCACTAACAGACATCAGCTGGTTAAAATTAATAACACATACTCCCCCTTGCGTATAACAAGCACTGGCGCTCCTCAAGGTTGTGTCAGTTCACCACTGTTATTTACTATTTACACCAATGATTGTGTCATTAGTATGCCTAATCATTATCTCATCAAATTTTCTGATGATACAGCATTGGTAGCACTGATGACCGAGGAGGGAGAAGCCAGACTCCTATTTTGTGTCATGGTTGTGCTTCGCGAGGACGAACTCAAGTGCAGAGTTCGTAAGCAGATGATTAATAAAGCCAAATTGGAATCCAAAAGCAAAGTCGAGGGACAGGCGTGAGTCAGGCGATCAGCAAACGTAGTACAAAGGGCTAGGCAAAGAACGTGGTCGGGAATAAACAGGCAAAGGGTCGAGGTCGGAATAAGTTCTCGGAAACACGGTTCGCAGGGAAACAAGGAGGCAAAACAAGGTTCCGCGTCTGGGCTTCCTCAGCTTCCCTCTTTATTGCCGCTCCTATCAGGAAGCGGCAGGTGTCGCCGATGTGCTGGCTGCGGGGGACGTGACAGTACCCCCCCCCACAGGCGGCCTCGGACGCCCTGGGCCGAGAAGGAGGACGGCCCCGGGGGTGCGGGGCCGGACACTCCGGATGGTCCCTGTGGAAGGCGGCAATCAGGTCGGGGTCCAGGATGTCCGAGGCAGCTACCCAGGAACGCTCCTCCGGGCCGTACCCCTCCCAGTCCACCAGATATTGCAACCGACCTCTCCGTCGGCGAGAGTTCAGCAGGGCCCGGACCGTATAGATATCGTCCCCTGCGAGGGGTAGCGCAGGCGGTAGTGTGGTGTCCACTGGTGGCTGATGCAAGGACACCCCTACTGGCTTCAGGAGAGAGACATGGAATGTGGGGTGCATGCGGAGGTCAGGAGGCAACAGAAGGCGGTAAGTAACCGGTGTGACACGACGCACTATCTTGAAGGGGCCGATGTAGCGGGCCCCGAGTTTCCTTGAGGGGACCTTCAGGTTAAGGTCTCGGGTGGATAGCTAAACTCTCTGCCCTGGCAGGAATGATAGGGTACGCCGGTGCCGGTCCGCCTGACGTTTGTGGCGTTCCGCACTGTGGAGCAGGTGGGACCGGACCGTCCTCCAGACGCGGGCGCTCTCGTTGTGCCACGTCTCCACGGCCTGAACAGGACACGGAGTGGTCTCTCTGGGGAACAGGACAGGTTGGTTGCCTAACACACACTGGAAGGGTGACATACCTGTGGATGTATGAGGCGCGGAGTTGTGGGCATACTCTGCCCAGGCCAGGTAGCGAGCCCATTGGTGCGGTCTTTGGGAACAGTAGGCTCGGAGAAACCGTGAAACATCCTGCTGCAAGCGTTCTACTTGGTCGTTGGCCTATGGGTGGTATCCCGATGTAAGGCTGACTGTTACTCCGAGCCGGCCCCAAAAGGCCCTCCACACCCGAGAGGTGAACTGGGGCCCTCGATCTGAAACAATGTCTTCAGGGAGTCCATAGAGTTTAAATACATGCTCGAATAGGATCTCCGATACCTCGAGAGCTGTAGACAGCTTCGGAAGGGGCACCAGTCTACAGGCCTTGGAGAAACGATCTATGACAGAGAGGATCACGGTCTTACCCTCTGAGACCGGTAGGTCCTCTAGGAAGTCCAGCGCCACATGGGTCCAGGGTCGGGTCGGTGTAGGCAAGGGTTGTAGGAGACCAGCCGCCTTTTTGGGTACGGTCCTGTTCTGAGCGCAGGTGGCGCAGGCCTGGACGAAGTCCCTGACGTCATCAGACAGTGAAGGCCACCAGAACCGTCCTTGGACCAGGGAGAGGGTACGTTGGATCCCGGGATGCCCTGCCTCCGGAGCCTCATGGGCCCATTTCATCAGTGCTGTGCGGAAGGAAATGGGTACATACACACGGTCTTCTGGTCTCCTGGGTGGTTCTGGCTCACTGTCCTGGGCTTCTTGGATGTCCTGGAGGAGTTGCCAGTGGACCGGACCCACCACACATCCCTGGGGTAGGATCTCCTCTGGGTTGGGGGGCATCGGTTCTGGGTCATGAATCCGTGATAAAGCATCGGCTTTCCCATTCTTGGTACCTGGTCGATAGGAAACAGTAAAGTGAAAACGGGTGAAGAACAGGGCCCATCGGGCCTGACAGGAGTTCAACCTTTTTGCGGTCTCAAGGTACTCTAGGTTTCGGTGGTCCGTGAGAACCACAAAGGGATGGACAGCACCCTCCAGCCAGTGACGCCACTCCTCAAGCGCGAGCTTGATAGCAAGGAGTTCCCGGTTCCCAATGTCATAATTACGTTCGGCAGGGGTCATCTTCCTGGAGAAGAAGGCACAGAGGTACAACTTCGGAGGGTCTCCTTGCCTCTGGGACAGGATGGCACCCACCCCTACCGAGGAGGTGTCGACCTCCACCACAAACGGCAAGGACGGGTCCGGCTGTTTCAGCACTGGGGCGGAGGTGAACGGGTTCTTTAAATCCTGGAAAGCCTTCTCCGCCTCTGCCCCCCAAGGAAGTCTTCGGTCTTTGCTAGCCGTTAATGCGGTAAGGGATGCGGCTACTGTGCTAAAATTACGTATGAATTGACGATAGAAATTGGCGAACCCAAGGAAGCGCTGGAGCGCCTTTACCGTGGTGGGTCGAGGCCAGGAGGTCACTGCACCTACCTTCTTGGGGTCCATGGAGACTCCCTCCTGGCTCAGGACGTTGCCCAGGAAGGAGATTTGGCGTTGGTGGAATCCGCACTTCTCTGCTTTGACATACAGTCGATGTCGTAGGAGCCGCCTGAGGACCGCCCGGACCTGCTGGATATGCTGCTCTCGGGTCCTTGAGTAGATCAGTATATCGTCAAGGTAGACGATGACACAGTGATGAAGGAAATCGCCCAACACATGGTTCAGAAAGGCCTGGAAAACCGAGGGGGCGTTAGCTAGGCCAAAAGGCATGACCCTGTACTCGTAGTGACCTAGTGTAGTGGAGAAGGCCGTCTTCCATTCATCCCCCTCACGGATCCGGATAAGGTTATATGCACTGCGGAGGTCTAATTTAGTAAACCAGGTCGACCCATGAATCCCCCCAGGGCCGAGGTGATCAATGGTAAGGGGTGTGGGTATTTGATAGTTATGGTGTTCAACCCCCGGTAATCTATGCACGGCCTCAGTCCCCTGTCCTTCTTACCGATAAAGAAGAACCCTGCCGCCGCTGGTGATGTCGACGGCCGGATCATACCAGCTTCGAGGGCCTCCCTGATGTACTCCTGCATGGCCCATTGTTCCGGCAACGACAGGGGATACACCCGACCCCGAGGTGGTGTGGTACCTGGCAAGAGGTCGATAGCACAATCCCAGGACCGGTGAGGAGGCAGTTCGGCGGCGCGGACCTTGCTGAAGACCTCTCGTAGATCCCCATAATCCAGGGGTATGACCGGTGGGGGAAGGCCCTCTACCCCTTCCACCGACGTGGCCCGACAAGGAAGGGTGATGCAAGACACGTGACAGGATCCTCCCCAAGAAACCAGCTCATTGGTACTCCACCTGAAGACGGGGTCATGACGTGCCAACCAGGGGTAACTTAAAACAAGTGGGGTGTCTGGAGCTCGGATCAGAAAGAAGGTGAGTTTCTCGTGGTGACAAGCTCCTGTTTCGAGCTGGAGAGGTGCAGTCCGGGTATCAACCACCCCAGTTCCCAAGGGCTGACCATCCAGGGCTCTCACGCTCAGGGTGACTTCACAGGTCTTAAGGGGAACATGGTGTGCCTTGGCAAAGCCCACATGAGGGCACTTGCCTGCACCCGGTTTGCCCCCCAGGAAATACTCACTGGCAACCGCAACTGTCCCCGGTGCTCCCCTGGCCTCGTCTTCGTGTCTGTGGAGGTCCCTTGAGGTGGTCGCACTGGGCATGCGGCACGGAGATGCTCCTGGGAACCGCAATAGAGACACAGACTCCCCACCAGGCGCCGTCTCCTTTCTTCTCTCCTGAGCCGGTCCTCCGCTGGGCCGACACCCCGGGGTTGTCGACTCCTGCCGAGGTTGTCAATGGCGATGGCTGTCTCCACAAACCGGTCGAAGTCCCCCTCCTCACCTCTGTATGTGAGCTCTTCCTGGATCCGAGTGTTCAGCCCGTTGTAGAAACAGGTGAGGAGGGCAGGAGAGTTCCATCTGCTCTTGGCAGCGAGGGGTCTGAATTCAAGAGCATACTCAGCCATGCTTCGAGTTCCCTGGGTGAGACGCATGAGACAATTGCCCGCTGCACGCCCCGCGTGCGGGTGGTTAAAAACCGCTTCGAATTTCTCGCGAAACGTGGCATAGGTTGTTCTTAGGCGAGTGCGCCACCCTGCGGCTGCCCACGCCCGGGCGGGACCGGTCAACAAGGACAGGACGAAAGCGATCTTAGCTGCGTCCGTCTGATACATACGGGGAGAACACGCAAAGACCAACTCGCACTGCATCAGAAAGTCCTGACATTGATCGGGCGAACCGTCATACCTCTCCGGGGTCGCGATCCTTGCGACCGTATCGGATGCTTCGGGCGGTGCGGGCGGGGCAGGCTGAACAGGAATAGCAGGTGCCGACTGGGAGGTGGGTTTGAGAATCCCTCTGGCCAGGAGAACCTGGATCAATCCTTCGATTGTATCTTGTAGGTGCTGCAGTGCCTGGTCTTGCACTTCCAAAATGTCGCCTTGCTTGGCGAGCACTGTACGCAGTTGCGCATACCCCGCTGAGTCCTGGTAAGAGGCAGAACCTTCTGTCATGGTTGCGCTTCGCGAGGACGAACTCAAGTGCAGAGTTCGTAAGCAGATGATTAATAAAGCCAAATCGGAATCCAAAAGCAAAGTCGAAGGACAGGCGTGGGTCAGGCGATCAGCAAACGTAGTACAAAGGGCTAGGCAAAGAACGTGGTCGGGAATAAACAGACAAAGGGTCGAGGTCGGAATAAGTTCTCGGAAACACGGTTCGCAGGGAAGCAAGGAGGCAAAACAAGGTTCCGCGTCTGGGCTTCCTCGGCTTCCCTCTTTATTGCCGCTCCTATCAGGAAGCGGCAGGTGTCGCCGATGTGCTGGCTGCGGGGGACGTGACATTTTGACAGTGTGAACACAGTGGTCTAATGGTGTATCCAGAACGCCCTTATTTTAAATCCCATCAAAACAAAGGAAATACTTCTTGGATCCACACAGTTCACACCAGTCCCAGTCACCATTCACAACAAACCTATAAAGCAGTCCTCAACTTTCAGATATCTGGGAGTGTATGTGGATAATGCCCTATCTTGGTCATATCATGTGGATTACATCTGTAATAAGGTCCAACAGAGAATCTACTTTCTGAGGAGACTCAGAGGTTTTGGTGTCAGCAAGGAGATTCTTTATTTATTCTTTTGTTCCACAATTCGCAGCATTCTGTTATACAGAAGCCCTGTTTGGCTCTGTGGCCTCTCAGTTCAGCTGAAAAGCAGAATTTTAAGACTGCTGAACATTTGCTCAAAGATGGTGGGTCATTCTTTGGTAAATTCTTTCCTCGACAGTTGCACCAAGCATACCCTCAAATTGGCGGAGAAGATCAGTTCAGACCATTCTCATGTTCTACATGAGGAGTTTCAGCTTCTGCCCTCTGGGAGGCGTTTTAGTGTGCCAGACTGTAAGAGGAATAAGTACAAACATTCTTTTATTCCTCATTCCATCACATTACTGAATCAACAAAGCAGGTCAAGGAGGTAACCCCCCCCCCTACCCTACGCACGCATATTTGCACATACACAATACACACAAACACACACACATACATACAAGCAGATACACCCCATTAATTGTTTGGATTTTGATTGATGTACCTGCACTAAATGCAAATGCATATTTATTCATGTTGTTTCTGTGGATTTGTATTTATGTAATGGCTTTTTATTGTTTTGTGTGATGTCTGAGGTAAATTGATTGCTGAACTGGTGAAGCAAGACAAATTTCTGTGCAAACAGACAATAAAGTCTTATCTTATCTTATCTTATCTTAATATGGTGTGCCTCAGGACTGTGTGTTGGGTCCATTATTGTTCTCATTCGATATGTTACCATTGAGTGACTGTCACGTCCACGCCCACAACACAAGCGACAACACCTGACTCTGCGCTAGTTCCTGATTAATCGCTCACCCTATAAAGACCCCCTTCAGTTCCTGTACCATTGCGGAATCTCATTTGGGACAACCGCCCTTCCTCGTGTTACTTCGTGCACACACTTGCTCTATTCTCTGTTCACGATCTCCGGATTTTTTTGATTCCTTGCTTTGTTTTACCACGTCCATGGATCCTCGTTCCTGTCCTGTTAGCCAATCGACCGACGCTTCGTCTGTCCCTGGTTTTGAGAACTTGCCTCTTCTTCCTTCAACTTCAGACGAACAACGCTGCACTTGGGTTCAGCCATCCCAGCTCCCTGTGTTCCGTGTGACAGAAGATTCTGCCCTCAAACACATGAACCCAGCAGCGGCACAGCGCCTGCAACAGGAGTTGGACGCACTCCTACACATCCTAAAGCCGGAAGTAAAACCTGAGTCCAAAAAGTCCAAAACCTTCTTGTAGTTCCAGATATTGCCACCAGATGTCACGCTCCATCAGTGAAATTTCCAGCCGCCTCCTACGCCGATGAACAGGACCTGGATCGGTGCATACAACAGGCGATCACCCTGGATCATCTGGCCTGTGAGCGCAAACCACAGCTTCCACCAATCACCAGAGATAACCCTGCGCACTTAAGGGCTGGAAGTGGACATCTGACTCCTGTAGAAAGGCAGCGACGCTTTCGAGAGGGCCTGTGCTTTTACTGTGGAGGAGTGGGGCATTACTGGTCCACCTATCCAAAGCACTCTGTTGCAACGGGATCTCAAGCTAGACAACCCCAGATGAGTAGACCTCTCCAGTCAGTCCCTCAACTCACAGTCCCTATTGTGCTAACATGGGAGTCATGTCGGGTTGTTGCACACGCAGTCGTAGACTCAGGAGCGGCTGGCTGTTTTATGGATGCCGCTTTTGCAGAGGCCCATGGCCTTCCCACACTGAACTGTGAGGTCACGTTACGGGTGAAAGCGCTAGATGGTCAACCACTAGGGACCAGGAGAGTAGACACAAAAACGGTGGAGATTGGTCTCCAGACAGGGGCTTGTCATATGGAGACCATCTCCTTTTTTATTATTCAGGCTCCTGACATCCCGGTGATTCTGGGTTACATCTGGCTCTCCAAGCACGACCCGGTGTTTTCTTGGAGTTCTGGGGAACTGGTATCGTGGGGAAAGCAGCGCTCTTCCTCTTGTCTTTTGATGCCTTGCCAAGCTACGTCTATCGAGATCCCTGACTCTTCACGGCTTCTGACGGTACCACAGCCTTATGCTGACCTCGCTGAGGTATTTAGCAAGGCTCGGACATCTGCCCTGCCTTCACACAGTCCATGGTACTGTGCCATCGACCTTCTGCCCGGAACGACTCCTCCCAGGGCTCGGGTCTATCCGCTGTCCTTACCCGAGCAGAAGGCCATGGAGACATATATAACCGAGGCCCTAGACTGCGGCATTATCAGGCCATCCACTTCTCCTGCCTCCGCTGGGTTTTTCTTTGTGGACCCAAATAAGGTCCAGGCAGTGCTGGATTGGCCTCGGCCAATCACAGTAAAGGCTCTTCAACAGTTCATGGGGTTTGCTAACTTTTCATTCTGGTTCATTCGTGGGTTTAGTAGTATTGCGGCACCTCTCACTGCATTACTCAAGGGCAAACAGTCCCATCTCTCCTGGTCCAAAGAGGCCAGCATGTCCTTCCAAGACCTTATGCACCAGTTTACCACCACCCCGATACTGAAACATCCAGATCTAACACTGCCGTTTGTTGTGGAGGTAGACGCCTCAACCGTGGGGGTTGGAGCAGTGCTTTCCCAGAGGCAGGAAACCCCAGCCAAGCTCTTCCCATGTGTTTACTTTTCCCGTAAACTGTCACCTACAGAGCGAAATTATGACATTGGTAACAGGCAGCTGTGGGGGGTGCAGTGGCGCAGTGGGTTGGACCACAGTCCTGCTCTCCGGTGGGTCTGGGGTTCAAGTCCCGCTTGGGGTGCCTTGCGATGGACTGGCATCCCATCCTGGGTGTGTCCCCTCCCCCTCCGGCTTTATGCCCTGTGTTACTGGGTAGGCTCTGGTTCCCTGCGACCCCGTATGGGACAAGCGGTTCTGAAAATGTGTGTGTGTGTAATAGGCAACTGTTGGCCATTAAACTGGCCTTAGAAGAGTGGAGACACTGGTTGGAGGGGGCTACTCATCTGTTCTTGGTTCTCACAGACCATAGGAATCTGGAGTACCTTAAGGTTGCCCGTAGGCTTAACCCTCGTCAAGCCCGGTGGGCTCTCTTCTTTAATAGGTTCCAGTTTACCGTCTCCTACCGCCCAGGGTCCAAGAACACCAAAGCGGACGCCTTGTCTCACCTCTATGACAAGGATCCGACTCCTGACTCGCCAGAACTCATCCTGCCCAGCACCTGCTTCGTGGCTCCCATTCATTGGCAATTCACACAGGAGGAACCCAACCTGATCAATACCCCTGAAGGCAAAGAGTCTGTTCCTCCCAAGATGCGTTCCCAGCTACTCTACTGGGCTCATGACACTCCAGCCGCAGGTCACCTGGGAGGCTCGACGGACTGGGGCCCTCCTTGAGAAGACGTATTGGTGGTCCTCTCTACGGGAAGATGTACATGAATTTGTGGAGGCCAATGAAGTATGTGCCCAGTCCAGGACTCCGAACCATCCGGGTACCATCCACAAGCCAACGTACAAGTGGAGTGGTTGAACCAGGACCTCGGCCAGTTTCTGAGGAGCTACTGTGGGAAGGAACAAGACCAGTGGTCACGTTTCCTGCCATGGGCTGAATATACCCATAATTCCTTGTCTCACTCCTCTACAGTCCTGTCGCCTTTCCAGTGCGTCCTTGGTTATCAGCCTCCCTTGTTCCCTTGGCAACTTGCATCCTCAGAGGTTCCTGGTACCTGCAAAGCGAGGCTGCCTGGCGGGCAGTGAAGGACCACCTCCAAGAACGCATCCGCCAGTATAAAGAACAGGCGGACCGACACCGCCGCATCTTATCCTTCCAGCCAGGGCAACGGGTATGGTTATCCACGAGGGACATCCACCTTCGATTGCCCTCCAAGAAGCTCAGCCCCCGGTTCATTGGTCCCTATAAAATCCTGCGGAAAATCACCTCAGTCACATACCGGTTACAGTTACCCCCACACTTGCGCATCAATCCCACGTTTCATGTTTCTCTTCTCAAGCCCTACAGTACTTCCATTCTCTGGGTCACCCAAGGTGAACCTACTCCTCCCCTACCAGACGTGGAAGAGGAGGACACCTACACTGTTCGCACCCTCCTTGATTCCCAATGCAGACGTGGAGGGCTGTACTATCTGGTGGACTGGGAGGGGTACGGCCCCGAAAAACATAGCTGGGTGCCAGCCCGTGACATCCTGGACCCATTGCTCATTGCCGACTTCCATCAAGCACATCCAAATAAATCGACGCCTTGTCCTCGGGGTCGCCCTCCTTCCAGGCACTGTAAGGCAGCTGGAGCCGCTCGTGGGGAGGGGGGTACTGTCACGTCCATGCCCACAACACAAGCGACAACACCTGACTCTGCGCTAGCTCCCGAGTAATCACTCACCCTATAAAGACCCTCTTCAGCTCCCATACTGTTGTGGAATCTTGCTTGGGACAACCGCCCTTCCTCGCGTTACTTCGCACAGACACTTACTCTATTCTCTGTTCACAAGCTCCGGTTTTTGACTCCTTGCTTCGTTTCCCGACCACGTCCATGGATCCTCGTTCCTGTCCTGTTCGCTGATCGACCGACCCTTCACCTGTCCCTGGTTTTGAGAACTTACCTCTTCCCTCAACTTCAGACGAACAACGTTGCATTTGGGTTCAGCCGTCCCGGCTCCCTGTGTTCCACGTGACAGTGAAATTATTCGCAAACACAAGTTTCCACTGGTGACACACAGGTATGTTTCATTCAAGTCTGAAGACCTACTGTATCATATGTGGTGTCTTCAGACAGTTCTACCAATACAAAATTATGGATGAGTAAAAATTTTTTTCATTGAATGTATGGATGAGTGACCCATTGTAAGTAGTGTATCTAGCAGTGTAAGTCACCTTGGTGAATAAGGAGTGTGGGCTGTTAACACTACATAATATCCATTCTAAGTTGCTTTGGAGAAAAGCATCTGCTAAGTGAATAAATGTAAATGAATGCCAATAAAACATAGGTACCTATGATGGGTGATGATGCCGAAACTCTTGACACAATCACACCAATCTTTACCTCTAATGGTATAAGTCACAAGCATACAGATTGTGTAAGTTTCCACTGATGACACACAGGTATATGTTTCATTTAAGTCTGATGACCTATGAAATGTGGTGTCTTCAGCAATTAGTTCTATCAATACAAATTTTTTTTTGCAAAACCTTTTAGCTTTATTGTTTTGTTGGATGGAAAGCTATCATTTGTTTAGCATGTCATTACATTGACTAAGTCATGCTTCCTTGACAAACATACCTAAATTAAGATGATTTCTATGTAGGCAAGATGCTGAGAAACTGGTTCATCCTTTTGTTTCAAGTAGACTAGACTATTCCAATGCTTTATTATCGAGTTGTCCATACCTGACTGTATCCAGGTTACAGTTGGTACAAAATGCTGCTGCAAGAATTGTTACTAGAACTAGGAAGCACAACCATATAACACCAGTAGTGAAATCGGTGCACTGGCTTCCAGTTACGCTTAAAATTGATTAGAAAATTCTACTTCTGACCTTTAAGGCAGTACATGGTATTGCTCCATCTTACCTTAATGAGATTACACACACACACACACACACACACACACACACACACACACACACACTTTCTGAACCGCTTCTCCCAAACAGGGTCGTGGGGAACCGGAGCCTAACCCGGCAACTGATGGCGTAAGGCTGGAGGGAGAGGGGACACACCCAGGACAGGACACCAGTCTGTCGCAAGGCACCCCAAGCGGGACTCGAACCCCAGACCCACTGGAGAGCAGGACCCGGTCCAACCCACTGCGTCACCGCACCCCCTCTTAATGAGATTATTGATTCTTATATTTCAAGACAAGTTTTCATTCATTGGATGCAGGTTACCTTTAAGTACCTGTGATCAATAAGACCTCAATAGGAGGGCACACTTTTAGCTATAGAGCACCTAAACTGTGGAGTAGTCTACCAGTTACTGTCAGAAATGCCCCATCTGTCTCAGTCTTTAAATCCAGACTAAAGATTTACATTTTCACTTGGGCATATCACTAAGCAGTGTACTTACAGTTGGATGTGCTTCTTTTTCCTTCTGTATGAACCTATTTAATCTCTTTAAGTCATCATTTATTAATTTATTTCTGGTTGAGCATTGTTTCCCTGTGATAAGACCTGAGGAGGCCGGCCGCCCGTCATACCAGCACCAGTGCCGTCAAACCAGTGACTGAAGCTGATGACCGCCTGCCATGGTGGACGAGACGTACAGCTTGTGAACTGGGACATGAAGTTAACACTGAGTTACAATGTTATTATTAGTTGTTAATTGACTTAAAAGCCTTTTTTAAATTTAGAATGCCCAGGAAGGGTAGGGGCGGCAGCCACTGACAGCTGGAAGTTTTTCCTCTTCCTTGACTTTCACTTGGAAGTTTTTTGTTTCCTTTCTCAGTGGCCAGTAGGAATACTTAAAGCTTTAATAACTGCATGGATAATGTATTACTCTAGTATATTGTCAACTGTCTTAATGGTTTCTTTGTCTTATGCCTTTGTTTAGTGCTGTGTCACTGTGTTAGGAGAGTGCTCTATAAAAATAGATAGATTTGTTTGTATGTGTCTGTCTTTGATAAGGCCTGCTGGGAAGGGGTGGAGTAATAGGATCCTCTAAACGTTTTATATGGGACCTGCTAAATAGTAGGCTCACCAAACCTGAGAACAGTTTAACTGTTCCTGAGCATCTTGAAATTAGAAAATAAAGAATTTGTTTTCAATGGGTAGTTTCAGGATTCTAGGACTTTCAATAATTGTTTTCGGGGCTATGGTAAGGTCTGAATTTTATTTTATTTTACTGCTGGCACAATAGAGATAAATTATATAATTTATTTGCACATAACAATTTTGTTCATCTGGGTGTTTTTTAATCACAATTTTTGATGATCTTTGGATTAAACCAAAGTTTAATGTTTAATGTGTGATACTAGTGCAGTGGGGAACTTGAGCATGTTAAGTACTGAAATGACTTTTATTAAAAACTTGCTCATATTTTTTTATTTGTTAATGCAGCAAAATTTATTTTAATGATTTTTTTCAAGGTATCCAGTTTTGGTTGCTGTGAGGAGGACCCACAATGCCAGCCAGGCTTCTCCTCAGAAATCTACATTTTCAAAGTAGACAGGACTCATCTGCACAGGGGCAGGAGAGTTGGAAGAGGTAACGTCTAATATTTGAATGTTTAGCTTCATTTTCTGTATTTTATTCTTGTAATAAATATGTATAATTGTTGTTTAGTCATTTAGCTGATGCAGTACTTACTGTATTGAGCTACTTGTAATGATTTACCCATTTATACAGCTACATCATTTTTGCTGTATCAGGTCAGAGTAACCACCATGATCATGGGTACTACAGCAAGAGTGGGATTCAAGTTTATCTTTTTCAAAAGCAAAGTCACAACTCTATCTAGAGTACCTGCTGCCCATTGGGAATTTAAATAGTATTTTTAAGCTGAATGTCAAAAACAAAAGTCAAAATAGGCATATGATCAAAAAACTCACAAAGAGGATCCAGGAAACTGAGTCCAAAGTCAACCAGTTTAACAGGCTGTTTGGACATGTTAACTATTAACTGATAAAAACAGATCAATTAACAGCTGAAGATGGCAGTGCACAAGTTTAGTGTTTTTGCAGCTTTTATCTCAAGGGTCTCCAGCATTTTTTTGCCAAGGGCCTCAATAATTATTATAAACTGGCTGCTTATGGAAAAATCATGGTAAGTGACAAAGCAATTTAAAATGTCTACACACACACTTTCTGAACCGCTCATCCCATACGGGGTCACGGGGAATCGGAGCCTAACCCAGCAATACAGGACATAAGGCTGGAGGGGGAGCTGACACACCCAGGACGGGACTCCAGTCCGTCGCAAGGCACCCCAAGGGGGACTCGAACCCCAGACCCACCAGAGAGCAGGACCTGGTCCAACCCACTGTGCCACCGTGCCCCCTCTAAAATGTTTACAGTAAATTTAATATTTGTTAGTAGTTTTATTGTAGATTTGAGCAGCATCACTTGCATTATTTGATTTAAAAACATAATTTGGCTGCTGGTAAATCCATATTTTCTAACAACAGCAATGACAACAACAACAAACACAATAATAATAACAACAAGAACTTTTCTTAATGTCCTGAACAATAGTGGTTAACTGCTGAATGCAGCAAGCCAGTCTGTCACAATAAGTTAAATTTTAGCAAATGGCATTTTTTAACAGGACATATTATATCAGCAACTCTTTCAAAACATTATTTAACAAATTCATCATTCGTTTCTATTTCGTGTGAATAATTTCAGCCTCTGCACATCTTGCTGTGACCAGTGATTCTGATTGGGAGGACATGTTCCTAAAAACCCATTTTTGGCCCACAAGTTTACTTTTTCCTTTGGAGATCTGGTACTGACAAAATTGGGCTTAAATTTGCCCAAAATAGGTACATGATCTGATTCCATGATGTCATAAAATGTCATGCGTGTTAGCAGTGATAAAATAATATCTGAGATGCAACAGATCACGTCACTCAAATTCCAATGGGGACAGCAGGTTCACCGTCTCTTCTCTGCTGCTTGGTCACCTGCCATTGACAGCCAAAGCACACTGTGTGTCTCACTATAACTGTATTGTCATATGATTCAATAGAATTCATAGCACTTACAGTAGATGTAGCATCAGTGAATAATTTACAAATAATCTTTCAGGCCAGGTTATGTGAAATGACAGGTCGCACCTTGGACACTGCTGTTTTACGTTAAGAAAATCAAACTAAATGATTGACCTTACAGTGGACGTTTTATTCTTGTTTTCTTCTGTAAAAATCTTCACAGGAACTGTTTCTAATAACAGGTCATGAGAGATCTGGAGCAAAGATGCTCTTTGTTTTATGCTTCAGGTGATCTTGGCTGTTCTTCCCTTTCTTCCTGCAGTTATTTTTGATGACTGTAGTGGACGCCAGAGAGTTCTGTTTAATTCAGAGGATTCCCGTTTTAAGGTGGACACTGATGGGACAGTGTCGCTGAAGAGGCCTGTAAACCTCTATGATGGACACAAAAGCTTTTCTGTTCATGCCTGGGACTCTAAGGGCAGGAAAATCACAACCACAGTTTGGGTGCAGTATGAACCGTGGACCAGTCAGCAGGAGCATGAGGTAGACAGTGGACCATTTGGACAGGTAGGATCTGTTCAACTCCCCTACGGACAGTCCCAAGCCTGGCTGAGAAAGGGGGAGGGTTGTGCATGGGGCTAGCTACCGAACACCGTAAAAACCTTGTCAGCTACAAAAATGCCAGCAAGGAAACTTCATGATATCTCAGCTCTTAGGGATGCCTGGAGAACCCCTGTTGGTGGCCGATGCCCCAGGAGGGATGGAACGCATAAGAAGAAGAAGGATCTGTTAGCATGTTAAAGGATGATGGTGTCTGTTACTAGTTAACTGAAAAATTTTAAAAAACAAAAACTTTCTCTATTGTTCACATGAGGATATGTGGTGGTGCAGCAGGTTTGGCCAGGTCTAGCTCTCTGGGGTCTGCGGTTTGAGTCCTGCTTGGGGTGCGTTTTGACAGACTAGTGTCCCATCCCCTCCTCCTCCAGCCGTGTGTGTGTTGGGAAAACTGACTGGAATCCTTGAAAACATCCAGTCTGTAGCAACTGAGTGATCCCAGTGTTCCAGTGAATTGTTTGACCTTGTAGTATCTGTGACTGAAAAATGTCCTTCGTTTTGACAGCCTGTTTCCACTGAACCTGTTCCAGTGCTGGAATTTCCACAGTCCTCAAATGGGCTAAAAAGGAGGAAAAGGGACTGGATCATTCCACCCATCAACTTTCCAGAGAATGACAAGGGTCCCTATCCAAAAGAAGTGGTGAAGGTGTGTATGCACTTGTCTGCTACAGTATGTTTTTTGTGTTTCTCTGTGTATTATGTTCAGTAATAAAGTGATTGTCTGGCTTTACTTCAGATTCGTACCAGCAATGACAAAGAGGCAAGAATACACTACAGCATTACTGGTCCTGGAGCAGATGAGCCCCCTAAAGGACTGTTTTTTATGAACAAGTACTCTGGTCAGATCTTTGTGACCCAGCCTTTGGACAGAGAGAAACAAGCACACTATGCTGTAAGTGTTTTCTTCATGTGCATTAATTTCTTTAAATCATTTATGGGACAGCTGGTAGCATAGTAGTCAGAGCTGCTGTCTTTGCAGCCAAAGGTTGCAGGTTTAATTCCTGCTTCCAGCTATAGTACCCTTGAGCAAGGTCCTTACCCTAAATTGCTCTGGTAATAATTACCCAGCTGTATAAATGGGGTAAATAAATGTTAGCTGCTGTGGGGAAAAGCATCAGCTAAATAAATTGTTCTTCCTCCAGCTCTTTGCTCATGCTTCTGCTTCAGGAGGGACTCCAGTTGAGGCTCCAATGGAAATCATAATTAATGTCATAGATATGAATGACAATAAGCCTGTGTTTACTGAAGATACATATGAAGGCAGTGTTCCCGAGGCAACGCAAGTAGGTAAGACTGTTCCATTTTGATTTAACGTTTTATGAACCACTAATGTTTACAAGCGGATTTAACATCTTGCACTTATTAAATGCTCCATTTTGCAGCATGTATTGAGCTTTTGCCCCCCCTTTGTTTTATAGGATATGACATCTTAATTGTCACGGCAACTGATGCAGATGATCCCAATACAGAAAATGGTGAAATTGCTTACAGTATTTTAAGCCAAGAGCCAAAGGAGCCAAATGGCAACATGTTTGCTATCAATCCTAATAGTGGACAGATTAGGTTGAACTCCCCTGGACTCGACAAAGAGGTATGTTGTGGTTACTCTTCCTCCCCTCCTTGATTGTCCATGAGTGAAATGTCTCACATTCTGTATTCCCATTCATTTTGCTTTGTGTCCCTCCCCCCCCCCCCCCTTCTCCAGCAATATCCACAATACATACTGACTGTTCAGGCTGCTGATCAGGCAGGCAAGGGTTTCCCAACAACCTGCACAGTGATAATCAAAGTAACGGACAGTAATGACAGACATCAAATTAACAACAGTGCTCCTAAGTTTCCACGGCATATGGTAAGTCTATTGTAACCTTGATTATGTTTCTTTTATTAAATCAATCAGTCAAAAGTACTAATGAAGCATTTCTGTTGACAGTACTCAGCATCTGTTCCTGAGAACAAGAAGGGTGCAGAAGTGCTGAGGTTGTTTGTGTACGACAGCGACGAGCCACTGACTCCTGGCTGGTTTACGAAATTCCACATTGTCCAAGGGAACGATGACGGCTTATTCAACATCACGAATGGACCTTGTCACATGGAGGGTGTTATTACCACAGTCAAGGTAAAATGGTCAAGTAGGGAGTGATACCACAGCAGTTACAGCCATTGTCTAACAGTGTGATGATTCCAGGTTTACACACCACTCCTGCTGTAGTAGTCATACCCTGAACTGCTTCAGTAAAATGCCCTGTTATATAAATGGGCATTGGCGTCAGCAAAATAATGATTGTGTTTGAATGTAACGGAAAAATATTCTTACAAAACTGGAGCGAAATACTTCCTCAAAAACATATACTGACCACAGTTAAAGCGTTTTATCAGTGTTTTTAGAAGACATTTAGGGAATTGTTACCAGTGGTCTGGAGAAAGAAGTGTCAATTAGAGAAAGATGTGTTTGGTTGTAGAGCCTATGTTTTGTTCCCCATCCAGGCCCTTGACTTTGAGAAGAAACATCAGCATACTTTGCTGGTTGCTGTGGAGAACATGATTCCATTTCGTCCTCAAATGCCAACAGCCTCCGCTACGGTCATTGTGAATGTGGAGGATGTGAACGAGGCATGAATATAGGCCTCTGTATCGCCCATCAGAAAGGGGCTCATAGGCACATCTCCATAATGTTTCTTTAAAGATAATAAGAGGTATTTCCAGTGTCCCAATATAAATGCATAATTTTTTTGTTCTTGTCATTCAGTAAGTTTGATAATTACCTTTGTTAATCAGTTGGTGCACCTGCTGCTACGGAGATGGGACAAACTGAGCCCCCAAAACACAGAGTGTAAGTCCAAGTTCTAAAAAAAAAGTGTAAATGTGTGGATTCATTGATCCACACCACAGCAATATTACAGTGGTGATAACTTTAATGCTGTCAGTATTATTTTGCCAGTGGCAATTGTCATGAAACTGAACGTATTAAATTTTTGCCAAACTGAAAAAAATTTACCTCTGAGAGCACAAATCCAGCCCTTTGTGTTGCCCTGGTACTTTCCATGTATAGTTCCTCTTCTTCCCTCCCTCATGCGGTTCAACTGTTTATAGCATTTCTCTTAATGTTTTATTATTCAGTGCTGTCTGAGCGGGCGTCCTTGCATCCCAAAGGTTTTTCACAGTAAAGCACATCGTATTATTTGTAAGAGGGGTGTGGTGGTGCAGTGGCACAGTGGGTTGGACCACAGTCTTGCTTTCTGGCAGGTCTGGGGTTTGAGTCCTGCTTGGGGTGCCTTGTGATGGACTGGTGTCCCATCCTGGGTGTGTCCCCTCCCCCTCCAGCCTTATGCCCTGTGTTGCTGGGTTAGGCTCTGGCTCCCTGGGACAAGCAGTTCAGAAAGTGTGTGTGTGTGTGTTATTTGTGAATGATTAAACCAACAGTGGTTAGCGTAGGTCAGTGTTGCTGCTTTGCACTCAAAGAACCCAGGTTCAAATCCTTCTGCTGTAGCATCCTTGATCAAGGTACTTCTCTTAAAAGTTTCTCTAGCAAAAATTACCCAAATGTAAATCCTTTTATTTGTGAATACACCAAGAGTCTTGGTATCAGTAATTATAATGATTTCACATTGAGTGTAAACGCCCTGCGATTGTCTGTCGTCCAACTAAAGATGTATCCTGTTCTCCCTGTGGTTTTGCTTTGGATCAAAACTGCATTTTAATTTTATTACAGTTACTGAAAATGGTTTGATGGACTGTCCAGGCCCTACAAAAGGGGGCCAACAAGACCCCCCCTTAAAATATTTTTCACCCCTCTTTCCAAACAACAAGGGGGCCCGCAATGTGACATGGCCTTGGCTTCTTCTGAGCTCTCGGAGGACCTTCAGACTGGCTATTCACAGCAATTAGCATTTTTCTTTATATAAAACTCATGATTATTGCTTTTTCAAAGCATTTATCCTGGTGTCTGTATTCTGAGGTCTCCATATGAGAGGTATATTACTATCTGTGAAAAGAGCTTAATATCAGTTAGGCTAAGAATTAGACTGTAAAATGCTCCAAACTGGGGTTACAAATGCAGTATAAGATCCATACTTTGGATGGAATGTAATGAACAGGCATCTTGGCCATGTAACACCTACCATATACCTCATATTTCTGCAACACCTTTCATACTGGCTTTTCCTGACAACTCAAATAATTGAATGAATGGGGTCTTACTGTGGAATTCTAGTAAATATCAAGAAGCAGAAAGACTGATGTATTGTATTTTACTGTAATGTGCAAAAAGAGGGAGGGATTCAAACGCAAAGTGTAAATAAATGTGCACAGTGCAGATTAACAAATGAAGTGGACAAATAATACAATAAACATGGGACAAAGAGATGCACACAGTCTTACATAAGTGGAACAGGTGTACAAGACCGGAGCAGGTACACAAAGGTGTGACGGAGACAGGCCTGGAACAAAGGACCTGGACAGGGACACGGAGGACTGGTGCAGACAGAGCAGGAGCAGAAATGCACAGAGAACAAGACTTTCAGGAAATAGATACATAAATAAAGATCTTTTGCTAAATGCAGGTAATGTAATGTTGATTAATAATCTGCAACCTGATAGTCCTCCTTCACCCCTTCTATAGGACTGGTCAGTGATTTAGAATCAGGTGGAGCTGGAGCAGTACATCTCATGATTATTTGAATCTTTCTGGCTTGTAACAACAACATTATATGACAACTGCCCAACAATAAAGCAGCAGACACTGATGGTTTTAATAAAAAGTTCAGTACTTTACTTTGCCCTTTAATTCTTTGTATGATGCTCAGCAGCTCAATGCAGATTATATAAAGCCAGCATAGCCTTGATCACCAACCCAGGATGGGACCTGACTCAGCTTTCCTCATATCGTCCCGTCTCTCCTATCCCTTCTGAAACAAAAAAACTGTCGGCAAAAATTTTTATAGGTGCACTGATGAGGCCGGGTGGAGCAGGAGTGGCATCCCTCGTAATCATTTGAATTGTTCTTCTGGGTCATGACAGCTAGGAAAGTAATTTCTGATATTTTAACCTTTTTTGTAGAAAGATTGTTTTTAACACGATTGTAACCTTTAAAATGTTTCTACTGATCATATTTGTTTTGTGCTGTTTGCTCCAGGCCAAGACCTTGAACCTTTGGAGTCATCAGCTGAAGGGTCCCCAGTGAAGGGTATGTCAGTGGACACAACCTGAATTAACCTAAACATTTGCAAAACTTGCAAAACAAGTTTTTTACCCCTCTGGGTTGGTTATTTTAGAAAATCTCAAATATTTCCAGTAGATGGCATGTTAATTATCTTTTGTCCTAATATTTACATACTTCCTCACAAGCTGTAGTAAGTTTTGTTTACACAGTTTGAAATACTTTCAAGATTTCTTTAATAGAATATTTACACAATTAATTAATACAACAACCAAAAGAGACAAATCATTCAGGCCTTAAAGCAAAAATAATTACAAATCCTGTTTTTCATGTTGAATCTTTTGCTTTGCAATGAGGATTGAAACAATGCAGTTCTGTGCAATTCAGTGAAGATTATTCTTACATACTGCCTTTAGCAACAAAGCTGCTCAGAGCAATTAGGAAAGGATGATTATTATTATTTAGCTGGTGCCTTTTCACAAATTAAGGGTATTGCAGCAGCAGTGAGACTCAAACCTTTAACTTTCAAATTACAAAGCGTGCACGGACTGAAGCACATGATCATGGTAGGAGACAAACAGTCCCTCCAGGGAAAGCTTTTAGTCTTTGCTGTGCTCAGAGTCCATGGACAGAATGCAAAGCTGATTTTTACAGTTATGGAAATTATACATTTATGGCATTCATACAAATTAACAGCTTCATCTGTTAATGTGTATGAATGCTATAAATGTATAATTTCCATACATTTACATTCAACCAAGGGCTCACTGCAGAAATTTGTCACTGTTTTTAGAAGGCCCAAGAGCAGCATGAAATATGGACAGAAGTTCTGCGAAATTAACAGATATCAACAAGTGCCGGTAAGTCTGCAGTCTGGTTTTAGTTCTCAGTGGCTGGGTATGATTATTAAGACTATAGGCCAAATTTGTAAACAAGAGAGAAACGGTAAGCTACAAAGGATAGATACAGTCTGTCCTTTGAACGATCACACCTGCCCAGCAGAGTTTGATACAATATTAATTCTGTGACATTAATCTGCTGGACATATTTTCACTTCTGTGAAGAGTAGTGGAGTCAGAGCAAGGTCCTGAATTTGTTAGTCATTTTACGCTTTAGTCTCCACTTGTTTCAAAAATATCTTTAAATTCTCTTTTTGTCTGACATTGTGAAACAGCTGCCTTTCTGGACCAGTAGTGTATTTACAGTTATTTTCATGCCTGGAAATGCCATTACTGGAAACACTTGGATGTACAGTACATTTATATCAACAAATATTTTGTGTCTCTGCAGTTGTTTCTCATGACTGCAGTGGGCGCCAGTGAACACTGTTTAAAGCAGACAATTCCTGCTTTGAGGTGGACTCATGGACTAGATGGTCTTGCTCAAAAGGCCCATATGATACACCAGAGCTTCTAAGTCCACACCTGGGACTGTGAGTGCAGGGAAAATGTGCAGAGGAGCTTCTGGGCAGGATCTCTGCTGACAGACTGCTGCCTCCTCCAACAGCATCAGCCTGGGGACAGTATTGCTAATTAAAAATAAAAAAACAAAATGAATATGCCCAAACTACCACTTTAATGAGGTGTAATAGATACAGAATTCACACACCAGACTCAGTGATCATTTAATACTGATTTTACAAATTCAGGGTACTTTCATTTCTGTAATTAATGTCCTCTAATTTCCTATCCCCAAATGTACAGTACAGGACCTGGGGTTTATGTGTTATACACGCTAAAGCTTGCTTTTCCGCTGTGGATTAGAATCTAGTCCAGATGGGTGGACTTTCCCAGTGTTTAAATTCCCACAGTCCTCCAGAGGTCAGAGGAGATGGAGGAGGATGAGGAGGAGTTGGAGGAACTGGTTCAGTCCTTCTCATTAACTCCCTAAGGACTGGCAGGGGCCTCTCTCCCAAAGCACATGTCCTGGCTGCTATCAGTTTGCTTCTGGAGCTCCCGTCTATAACGAGCTGCACGGGACCCATCTGCTAAGTGTCTCCTGCATAATCCTGCACTGTCGTGCATTCAACACACCATGGAATCTTCGATGTTAACCGGACACACGCTTAGCCTATGTCTAAGAGAGCAATCATTGTCAACAGGCATTCTGGGGAAACCAAGACCACTAAGAGACAAAGAAAAGTGGACCAAACCAGACCACAGTATGCATCACCTACGAGCAAATCTGTCACATGAGCAGGATTTATGTCCTAATTATACAAGTGCACCATGGATTCCAAATGCTCATTACAGCATCTATTAAGGCAGTAAAGGTTGGGCCGCTGATCCACACACAGCCACCAGCAAAGACAGCCGTGGTGCAGCACATGCATGTAGAAAATCCACAAAAGACTGGAGTTGGTTTATTTATCTGTCAGACCCCTTAAACTCTGACATGTGAGCTCTTTGGTCCCTCCATTTATTCAGTCATTGTTGACACCTAACATACACCTGCATGTCGGTTAAATGATCTTTGTGCAGCTGGAGACCATAATGAGCTGACAGGCAGGACAGCTGATCACCCACACAGACACAGAGACAGTGGAAAATCCCTTTATTGTCTCGAGTTCTTTACCTGGTGAGGCTCATCTTATTGGGCACAACTGCTTTTCATAAACTATTGCATATTGTGACAGAAGCTGAATGCATTTTTACTTTAACTTTCAAGCAACAAACCTTTCCAATTTCATATGACATTTATATTACATACAGCATCCAGGTACTGCACAGTAAACATTCTCCAATTTGTTTCAGATATATACAGTTTAATCAGCTTGGGTGTCTAAATCTGCAGTGGACTGATATATCCAGGTTGTGACCCCACTCAGCCTTTTGCTCAGTGATTGACCTCGGACCTTGGTCAAGACAAGAGGTTATTGAAAATGGATGTATGGATGGATGGGTTTTTAGGTACTGTTTTTAAATCTGATCACATCATGTAAGCCATATAGCTGATGGGATGCCAATCCACTACAGACCTATTACACTCGTTCATTAACTCATCCATCTCACACTTAAACACAATAAAAGACAGTTAGAGTGACAGGTTTACCTGAAACACATCACACACGAATGGTGGAAGAAAATGCAAATGCTGCACTAAAGCTGCTCTAAACGCGGATCCAAACACACAGCCCTGAAGCCGAGAGGCATCAGCACTACCCGCTGTGCCATCCACTGCAATAAATGAATATATTGACAGCAACCCAACTAACCTTAACAGGACACATCGTGTTATTTGGCACAACACTGGGTGCTTTTACCCAAGTCTTGCATTCATAAGCCTCAATGTAAAGGATTATACAAAGGATACCACTAGCTTTTGTAGTCATTGCAATTCATGTATTGTAAAAGTATTTACAGAAGCTAGTACAGTGTTTTCTAAAAGTAAACCACAAGTCACACCCACTTCCTTAAAATGTGTGTTGTCGAAGGTGCTTTGCTTTCCTTTTGTCATCATTACTGAATCTGCTCACCATAGAGTACAAATGATGCCTCCATCTTTCTACAGTAATGTTACATTCTCTTTTCTGTACAGAACATGATACCAACCACTTTCCATCAGCTGATATTATTGATGCATATATTAGGAATATAATTATATTTTCTTCTTAAAAGGTTTCTCCACTTAGTGCTTCATCCAAAGTTTCATCTGGGAAAAGATAGGACATTTCTCTGAGTGAGAAGAAGGTCTGTTTGTGACCCCATTAAAGTAATGAATATCCCAGTGCTAATAATCCATATCACACAGTTATGTCCTTTTATGGTTTGCTCTGTACTGTGACATAATCCTCCTAGCTGGAACTTCCAGCATCTTGATGGTGACTAAGAGCTTTTGAAACAAACTGGAGCTCTTTAATATATTACTGTTTGATGCTGACAGAGAGTATGTTGCTGTAGTTTTGTTGGTGTGGTTTGTTTGTGAAACTAAGAGCATAGAAAACCATAAAAAAATCATTGATTTTTTTAAATCATTTAGATACATTGACTATTTTAAAGAAACTGTAAAATGCTTTCAATCACTATTTACCTGAAACTAACATGTTTGCTTGACTCATTGCCCCATCTTTGAGTGACCACAGACATGTCAGTTTGATAGATGTTCACTGCCCCAGAAATCTAACTAATATTCAATGTCACCCTTTCTCATAATGTTCATGCAGTGTGCTGAGTAATCTGATCCCCTTTGACTGCTGCATGCACTGATTTCTGAGAATGCATAACCAATAGCTTATTGGATAGTGCCTTTAAATTTTGTCATTGAATACAATCATTTAGCTGTGTCATTAGCTATGTAGAAGTGCATTACAATTTTGCAAATTGGATGTCTCCAAATGGAACTACACTGTTACATATACATGGGAGGTAGGACTCAAATGCAGGAGCTTTTATTTCTCTCCGAAGGGCAATAGCAGGAGTCATTGGTCAGGGACAGGCATAGGTTAAATAAACATGGCGCAAACATCGTGCTGGGAGTTGATCTAAGGTTGTTGTCAAAAAGCAAATCCATAGGTCTGAAGCCAGGGAGATCAGAAGCTGGGGTAAGGAAACAGGAGCAAGCAGTCAGGCAAGGCGAAGATGCAGTAAGGAAACGCAGAGGCGATGGTTGCATTAAGGAGATTCCGCAACCTGGGAGTGATGGTATGGTTGGGCTGGGATGTGGGGGATATATTCTCAAAATATATCATATTCAAATTTCCTTTTTTAATTAAATTGAAAAAAGTATTTAACACAGAGAATACTGTTGTAACCAAATGACGTGTTCATTTCCTTTTATACGGTTCTTATCTAGAGTACTACAGCTGAAATTCAAATCTGCAGCCTTTTGGTCCAAAGGCAGCAGCTCTAACTACTACACCACCAGCTTGACCTTTTTAAAACACATTTAGTAAAAGCAGCCTGAATTAGTGTCACTTGCTGTAGAGAAATCTAGAGTTTCTCTGAAAGAAAGGAAAAAAAAAAAATCTACTTAATCAAAGCACACAGATGAAATAAACATTGTTTCTGTGTAAGTGGCTACATAATAAAGATTTCTATTATTGTCTAATAGATAAGAACTTCTCTGAAACATTTCATCAATCAGTTTTCAGTGAGACTAGCTTATACTTTCCATTGAAACAGACCTCTAAAAATTAAGGGAAATAAAAATAATTTAGAAATGCTAGAGAAGACTGATGATGTTTGTAGCTCAGTTTGCTGATTTAGATGTTTGCTGAGCTTGGTATCCAGACTGCAAATATCTCATTACCAGTCAAGGTGACATCATCAGTACTTAATGTGTGTAATAGTGGTTTGAATGTCAGTCTTTATATTGAATCTGAAAGCTGGAAACTTCCTTGGCTTCAGTTTGGCTGATTGAGATGACCTTGGGCATTGGTTCCCATTCTATTTTCTGGCTGGCTGACCACTGCAGCTGTAACCAGTTCCAAGCCCGATTAACCTGATTAAACCCTACCAGTTTAGTTTTTGGTTCACGTTGAGTGGTCCTTGTGTCATATGGGCTCATAGATGGGGTCCAGATTGACATCGGCAAACACCTGAATCAACAACCCGAGCTACAAACACCATCAATCTTGTCTACCATTTCTAACTCATTCGGGCATTTGACACTCAAAATTGCTCGCTGGTGGGAGACATTTGTCTGTTGACAGATATCTGTTGACGAGGAGTTGTACTTCCTGAATGAGTGCCTCCGGAGGGTAATTCCAGCAAGCGTTAATCACAGGCCACCGACAAACCATCCCCAAGCATGGGCAATAGCTAGGCAGAATGGCAGATGCAGGGTGGCGCATGATAATCACTGATGCACACAACCGCCTGCGAAAATATGAACGCATAATCAAAGAGGAAAGAAACAAGTGTACTCAAGCGATGGATAAACAAGCGATAGAACAACTTCAGGTGACTTTTCAGTAAGAGGACTCAACTTCAGTAGGAAAGACGGAACAGATAGACAGTATCTGGCCGACCTGGAACACAATCTCAAATCCTCCGGGCTCCCAGAAGATACAAAGCAACAGGTTTGACAAGCAACAAACAGTTTGACACATTCTCACATATCACATCTGCTGAAAAGAAAACACAGAAAACAACAATCTTACAAGCCGACAAAGGACAAACGACTGGTCATGGACAAGGCTGATTACATTGAAAAAGCTAAATAATTGCTCAGGGATACAACTATGCATCAGTCAACTGATACAGACCCAGCTTTCAAACTGAGGAATAAAATCAACACCACACTAAAAAGACTCCAGGATGTGCAGGAGATAACCTAACAAGAACACTGAAGAATAAAATCTGATGACTTGAGCATTGCACAATTTTATGGATTACCAAAAGTACACAAAGGAGCCCTGCTAAGATCTATAGCCTCATTGCCCAGAACACTAAAGTACAATCTTGCGAAAGATTTATGGGGACAACGCAAACTTGTTTGTCGCTGGGTCAGAATAATTAACAATGCCCAACAATTTTTGGACAAAGTGGAAAAATATAAGAATGGACAAAAACAAAGTCATGGTCTCCTTTAATGTCATGGCACGCTTCACAGCCATCGACCTGGATTTAGCCAAAGAAATATTAAAAGAGCTTCTGGAACAAAGCAGACAAATTCAAAGCTTACAAACCAAGAGCATTTCTGAACTAGTCGTTTATGTCTCCGAACATATTTCAAGTTCAATTGGCAAATCTATGAATAGCTGAAAGGAACTCCAGTGGGCTCACCCATATTGGGATTCATCGCTGGAGCAGTTATGCAGAAACTTGCAGTATGGCAATGTTCTCCAATCAAGCCAAAACTGTGAGTATGGTGGGTACGCTACATTCGTGATTTTGAATCAATCCAAAATAGAGAAGGCCTACAGCAACAACACCTTCAGCGAAGAAGTAGTTTATGATGGAGATATAAAACACTGAATTGGACATTTTTGGATGTACTGGTCAAACAACTGCAGGAAATTTAGAAACAGTCTATCACAAATAGACACACATGAACCAAATCCTCAATTTCAGCAGCAATCATTTTAACTGTCACAAGAAGAGCTACATATGAACTTTATTCAGGAGTGCACAAACACATTGCAGCACAACGGCTGTCCAAGCAAACGAAGAAAATCTTCTTAAAGATGTTTGCACACAATGTGGCAAATGCTACATCGGCCAAAGAGGGAAGAAATTATCAACACGACTTTGGCAACACGAACTAGGCACAAGAAGACACGGCCCATTGTCCATAACCTCTGTGCACCAGGAGTTATTTACATTTATTTAGCAGATGCTTTTTCTCCAAAAAACTTCCAATGAGCTCTATGTAGTGTTATCAAGGTGACTTGCACTGCTTGATACACTGTTTACAATGGGTCACTCATCTATACATTAGTGGGACACACTTTCTCTGTCACTTGCACACTATTGGTGATCCTGAACAGTATGTTTTTGGATTGTGGGAGGAAACCCATGCAGACAGGGGGGAGAATATGCAAATGCAACACACACACTAAGTGGGAATTGAACCCATGTTCTCTCACACCACCCAGACACTGTAAGACAGCAGCACTACTCACTATGCCACCCTGTTGCCAGGAAGGACATACTTTTAACCTGGACAACCCAGAAATCCTGTCTCAGGCAGGTACAACACACTTAAGGCCTGGTACTTTTCAACAGAGTCAATAAATAGGCATGTTGATCTGAACCCCATCTGTGAGCCCATATGACACACGGACCACCCAACACTAAACAGAAACTAAACTGGTAGGGTTTAATTAGGTTAATTAATCGGGTTATATCGGCCTTAGAACCTGCAATGATCAGCCAACCAGAAAATAGAATGGGATCCAACACCCAAGCTCATCTCAATCACACTCACACACACACACACACACACACACATTTTCAGAACCGCTCGTCCTATACGGGGCGTAAGGCCAGAGGGGGAGGGGACACACCCAGGACGGGACACCAGTCCGTCACAAGGCACCCCAAGCAGGACTTGAACCCCAGACCCACCAGAAAGCAGGACTGTGTTCCAACTCACTGCGCCACCACACCCCCTCATCTCAATCAGCCAATCAGCCAATCAAATCTAAGCCAAGGAAGTTTCTAGCTTCCAGACCCAATATAAAGACTGATATTGAAACCAGCATTATATGCATTAAAGACTGATTATGTCACCTTGACTGGTGATGAAATGTTTGCAGTCTGAATGCCAAGCTTGGCAAACATGTGAACATATAAACCACTTCTCTTTACTGAAAAGTATCAGAGATGTGCTGTATATATAAATATTTTGATATGTTTTAAGATATGCTTATTTGTTTTTGCCACATTAATTTACAGTGTTTGTTGAAAGTATGTGAACCCCTTGTGGCCCTTACTTTTATCAAAAAAATTTTTTTTAATCAGAAGCCACCTTCCTCATTTGACATAATGGTTGTATAATGCATGCAGTAGAAAAACAGAAGTAGTGCAGGTGCTAGAATAAGTGAATCCCAAGTTGCACTGTTTAAACTAAGTAGGTAGGCATAATCAGTTGTTTAAATCATAATCATGTATTAATTTTATAAATTTATTTTAAGATTTAACATTCAGATTTTATGGGTTTATTTTAATATTTCATACAAGAGTAATGACCATCCATATCGGGTTCACATACTTTCAAGCAGCACTGTAGTTTTATCATTAAATAGTAAAAGCTGGATTTTGTTCATTCATTCCATAGAGTTAAATAATGTTCGACATCCTGTGTGGCTCAATCCACACTGAAACGAACGCCTTGCACAATAAACAAGTCCTGTGCCTTTAAAATTCTTTGGAACCTGAATTACCTGTTTAGATGAGGGCTGATAACTCACCTTCCGGCTTCCTTCTGGATTAGCTGTTCATTGTTGTTTGTGAGTGGAGCAGACGAGGGTGTCAGGTTACAGCGTTTCATCCCCCAGGTTCTTTTAGTGACTCTAACTGTGCTGATGAAGCCATATTTAACCAAGGCAAAAGCTACAGGAACTGAAAGAGAACCACTGAGGTGCGGTTACCAGGTGGTCCTTTTTTATACACTTTACCTGCGAGTATCACTGTCGCCGCAGGTACCGTTTCACTTACCCACAAGATATTAGAAAATTCTATCTTGTATTAGAGAGGGGGTGCAGTGGCGCAGTGGGTTGGACCGCAGTCCTGCTTTCCGGTGGGTCTGGGGTTCAAGTCCCGCTTGGGGTGCCTTGCGGCGGACTGGCGTCCCGTCCTGGGTGTGTCCCCTTCCCCCTCCGGCCTTACGCCCTGTGTTGCCGGGTAGGCTCCGGTTCCCCGTGACCCCGTAAGGGACAAGCGGTTCTGAATATGTGTGTGTGTGTGTGTGTGTGTGTGTGTGTGTGTGTGTGTGTGTGTATCTTGTATTAACAACTGAACTAAAGTGAACTGACAATAGCACAGAAATACTTAGTACATGAGAGATGTGGAAAAATATGTGCAAATAGGTATGACAATGCATGTGGCAAAGGGGTACAGTGTTTTATATTATCAGATTAAAAAATTATACTTAATATTATAAGCAGCTGCTTCTGGAATGTATGCCAACAAAAACTGTGGTATTGAACAAATTGACTACACATTCAAAATCATGTTTCTGCAAAATGAATAAACGAATATGTGGTGTAATGTGAAAGTTTTCGCAACACTATTCTCCAGAATTCCTTCAAATTATCATGCATGATCTTCTCCAGTGGAAGCAGTACATTTACATTTATCTATTTAGCAGACGCTTTTCTCCAAAGTGGCTTCCAACTTTATGTAGCGTTACCAGCCCAAACACCTTATTCACCAAGGTAACTTACACTGTAGATACACTACTTGTAATGGGTCACTCATCCATACATCAGTGGAACACACTCTCGCTGTCACTCACACACTATAGTGTACAATACATACCTCACTCAACCACATATCTGTAAAGGGAGCTTCTATTGTGACCCACAGCAGTTGCAGATGCATTTTAAGAGTAGTCAACCTTTGTTCATCAAAAACAGGGATGTAGAGGGAGACAAGTCAAATTTCTGTTAAACTTCTTTTGCAATGACCCAACAAAAAATATATTTTGAATAATTCATGGCTTTCCTGAAGTATGTCAAGGGTCGCAGTTACAGATAAATTAATATCTGGAAGTTTTGTTAAACTAGCCAAAATTAGTAAATAAATTGTTATGTCAGTAAAACTTGTTTAATTCCAGAAAGTTACCCATTTACAAGAATTCTTTGCTGGTTTCAGGTGATAAAATGCAGATTGGTCAGATTAAATGTAAAGGAGGGCCCTCTTCTGTGTGTCAAAAAAAAAAAACAGATCAAGGGATGGTATGCAAGACGGGAGTTGGGTGTGACTGGTCTGTCTCAAATAGAAGCTAGTCTTGCTCCAGGTGGGGAATTATCCACCTTCTCACCACATGTGAAAAATGCTGACCTGAAAATCCCCCACCACCCCCTCAACTCAGCATGACCCCTGCAGCCAAATCAGGACAAAAGACGCAATGAAGGACCTGTTTTCTGTAAGCAAACGGCTTTGCCCTGAGAACACAATAACTGCTGAGAGGTCTGGGAAGGGTGCTGGGTGGGATGAGATGTGAAATAATCCGGGAAGCAGCAAGAGGAGCTCAACTGGCACATCCATATCTCCTTCATGTGGAATTGTGTGCCTCCACCTCATCTCCTGCAAGTTCTTGCCCATCCTCCACAGCTGTGAGAAAAACTGCCCCCATGGTTGACAATGTGCTTTCTGCCTGCAAGCCTTTGGCTGTCTCATCATCACACAGTTTTTCTGATCACCTTTGGTAAACGTGAGGCAACAGCATTTCAGAAATCCCCCATCGAGTGACGCCAAAGATTTTGCCATGCAGTATCAGGGCCATACGTTAACAAAGAGGTGCTGCCGAGGGTTTCTTTTCATCCATGAAATTCCAGGAAACTTCAGAGTCATCTATCTTCAGCCAGGGGAGTTTCTGTAACTCAGACTGAGACAGGTGATCCACCCTGCATTCCAGGAAACAATACCCAGCCCAGAGCAAGACAGATCTTGCCTTCTCACCAGCAGAAGAAAGCTCTGGTTTACTAACGGATCTGAACATGTTTCGGTACTTATCTCAGGGGACGTTAAGGATGGTTCAGATGCATGGTTCCACACATAATAAGATTTTAAAGGTCATGCTGCATAAACATTTTATGGTGTCTGAAAGCTTCTGTGTTAATGGGCTTTTAAGGGCGTTGATGTAGAGAAGGAAGTCAGTCATGGGCAATGGGTGGGGCTTTGCAGATGGACATTCTGAAGCTGGTGCCTCCTTCTACGCAAATGTTCATACTGGTCTCTGAACTGGAGCATAGCGTACAGTGTACAGTGATTATTATTAAATTTGGTAACAAATTTATTTGCGCTTTAGATGAGGAGAGTTAACCAGAAATAGGTGGGACTTGTGGGAAATTTATACTTTGATGTAATGATAGTATTGTGCTTTGATATAGACATGGGTTCCCAGGGAATATAGCTTTCCTTTTAGACTCTGACCTGCAGGAACATGCTTTGATGCTGTCATAAAGTATTGCTCTCTTTACATGCTCATACATATTACCTCCCTTCCCCCACAGACTCTTTAGTACCTTTTTCCTATGTGCTGCCAAACAAGTAGGTTCACAGTCTGCTCTCTGAAAGCAGAAAAAACATGAAAGCGTTTAGCGCAAATGATTAATTCATGAGCAACACAAGTTTTTACCTCGCGCTTTGTTGTGAAACAGTTTGGTAAATAAAAATTATGTGTCACTCAAAAGACATAATGAATTCATGTTTGTGCTTCACAGTTGTCTTTCCAGTAATTTCCACACAAATTTCTGGCCCAGCTCCCGAGGCGAAGCATGTGAACAACTGGACAAGAAATGTACAGTGAGGTAATACAGTGGAAGCCTTTGTTTAACTATTTAATTTTATTTTTTTAAATGAATCCAGATTTATGCCACAGGGACCATCATGGATGGATATGAGGATACAAGAAGATACATAGCTGACCAATTTATCAGAGAAATATTTCCCGCTTCAGTAAATGAATAAAAGTTGGCCACTGAAAACAGTGAAGGGTGGCGACCTTGGCAGTACCCTTGTGGAATGTTGTGTTTGCATTGGTAATCATGCAGCTGAGAAAAAAAAGTTTCTGTTTCAGCAGCTGCACAAAAATTATTAATCATTAATCTAGTTTTAAACATGGACCAAGAGGGTGGGGGGTGAAAGGGACTTTGTTCAAAAAACCTTCTACAAAAAAACTGGAACACTTTTCCAGTCAAGCAACAGTTAAATACTGTAAGTTCCATTATTTAATAAACACAGTCAGAGCTGCAAACAGGATTAGTGTCACTGATTTGGCATTTTTATTGTCACTCATCCAGAGCACAATGGCTGAAGAGTCCAAAGCAAAAATCCATGCCTGTATTAAGCCAGAGGGGTGCGGTGGCGCAGTGTGTTGGACCGGGTCCTGCTCTCCGGTGGGTCTGGGGTTCGAGTCCCGTTTGGGGTGCCTTGCGACGGACTGGTGTCCCGTCTTGGGTATGTCCTTACGCCCTGTGTTGCCAGGTTAGGCTAATGCTCCCCGTGACCCTGTATGGGACAAGCAGCTCAGAAATGTGTGTGTGTGTGTGTATTAACACAATGCCATGAAAACTGAACTTATTTTCTTTGAATAAAAGGAATTCCAAGAATTTTAGGTTTATTTTCTGTTTTTTATTATGACAACAATGAACAAAAGAACACATGTCTATAGGTTATTCACTGAGTCCCAGACTAAAGGTGCTGCCTAAAGTGCACTGGCGTACTGTACGTTCATCTGATAAAAACAATTTCAAACCGAAGGAAAACATCTCGTCTGATCTGTTCTTAAGATTCCAGTGCCCAATTTTGGGTTAATCCCACAAAAGTAAACTTGTTTTAATGCACAGATGAGCAACAAATTGTACTAATGGCTGCTGCTGCGCATTTTTATGTGTTTACACTCATTTTGATTCTTATTTCAGACCAGCATGCAGAAACCAGTAAAGCAGGATACTCCTAGTCTCTGAGAAAACATGTTTAAAAACAGAAGTACATGAAAAACACTCTGCAAAATGCATTTGAACTCTATATAACAAATTCATATCACCTAAATATCAGTGACCTCTTGCCCAAAGCAGGGTTGTAATGGTCTGGAGCCTATCCTGGTACACAGGGCTTGAAGCAGGGTACATGCTGAATGGGACAGCAGTCCATTACAGGGCAATCTCACACATACTAAAGGCCTATTAATTCAGTCAATTAACTTATTCAATTCAGTTTATTTTTATAGTGTTTTTCTGAAAAGAGTGATGCAGCATGCTGAATAATTGACTGTAGGTGAAACAAAATGAGAGAGACATGAAAACAAAGATAATGGTATGCAAACATGAACCAAGGCAGCTGAAGAAAGGAAAACAAAAAAACCTAAGCAGGAAGAAAGAGAAAAAAAAATAAACCTCCGGGGGTCCAAGTACAAGCAGCTTCTCACCTCTTCTGGTCATTGCAGTGTTTTACAATGGGCCCGCATAGGGCGTATCTATGTAGAATTATAGTCTGCGAAGGTAAAATCAATAACAATCCAAATCATAACATCATGAAATTCTTTTCAAACACTTAGTTCATTCCAGTTATATGTCAAAAAAAGTCTAGTTTTTGTGAACAATATTTTAAATGTTGAAAAAGTCACATATTAAACACAAAATGCATGTCTATCCTTCTAAAATAATGCACTGTCTGTTCACTTAAACTGACCTCCACTTCAAGACTGTTTGCCTCTCTGGCTGAGATAAATGAGCCAGATGAGACACCCAAGGCTTCTTTGTAACACATGCAAGATTAGTGAGGCATCGTATCTTACGCTGGGGCTGTGCAAAAGGCAGAGGCGAAAAATACACGAGCACAACGAGTGCTTTGTGAAGCCCTCCACGCCTAAGGTCATGAATGTGACACACTAAAGAAAGCATGTCTGTTTTTCAGATCCAGAAGTATCATTTTTGAACATGGTTCTTTTGCTGTTGAAATTGTAGGACAAGTTACATCAAACCATTATTTAAAAAACTGCCAATGGAACATGTTCTCAGCTGAGTAAAACATAAGTGTTACAGTTATGGAGCTCTTGCGGCGCTTTGCTGTCGAGAACAGGAGGGTGTTTGCATAAGGAACGTCAACGTGATACAGCAGGCCGCTGTGAGATGGCCACACTAAAGCTACTGCAAAAGAAAATCTCACAAGCCTCCTTCTACGAGAGCTGAGTCTGATTCCAGGTCACAGCCACTCTTTGCCCTAACCCATGACCGAAAATTTGTGTTGCATGGTGCCCCCCCAGCTAAAAATAGTCACCCTGAAAGAATGATAAACAATAACTCCTGTTTTTTTTTTCCCAGCGAGATTAATTACAACAAATCCAGTGCTGCTCTGTAAATGTAACGTCTGTTATGCTTTTCTTCTGTGTCATGATAAGAAAAAATAAACACTGTTAAATGAAAGTAGTAGCTGAAGTGCAAAACTGTTGTTCAATGTGTTTGGAAAGACAGCTTGAAATAATAGAAATATGGTAGGGTTAATTAAGTTAACCTTCTCAAGTCCTAACAGATACACTTATGAGATTTAAAAAATTGTATTTGGAAGTGAATTTCATGCAGCACAGAAAGTGAGGTAACACTGAAAACATTACAATCTCTACTTTCAGTTACCATCCATGAAACATTTTATCATTTACTGGTCTGTCAATTAAACTTCTGTCTGAAATAAATGATCAAGTACAAGAGGTGTGTCATAAATATGGGTCTCAGGACGCAGTGGTAAACGTTGTGAAATTTGTAAATGTTTATGTTTAGCAATTTTTTTTAATGAAAATGAAAAATAAGTTGTTGAAGGATGGATAAAACTTTATGCAGCTACTCATATGATGTATACTGGTTCATATGGTGAAATGTGACAAATGGACTGTACTTTAGAACCACGTGTCTGGGTCCAAATCTCTCCTTTTGTTTATCTAACAAACTCTTTGTGTTGTTTTCTGAGATGTACGTCACTTTGGAAAAAGGTGTCTGCTAAGTGAATAAAGATGAATGTAAATGTAAAAAAATTTACAGTATGTCTATGGATATTAATATTTTCCATGAAATCCCAGATTCGGCCAAGTAGGGAAAATTACTGTGATAGAAAAATAAGAAAAAGGAGTAGAAATGATGGCATGCATTGAATGTACAACTGATGCAGAACTGTAACTGCTGCAGAAAGCCCATTGTGTGAGAAGCAGGATGTACTGAAACTGCACCCCCAACTGTAAGGGGTAACCAACACTGGTTGGTACTGAAAAACAAGAAAATAAATAATGTTGGCAGGTTGAGAGACAAACTGAAGGGGTATAGGATGCTTGCTATATGATGTGCATAACTTACTTTAGCCTATAGGAAATGTAGTAGATAAGTAAGTAACAAATTAGAAGTAAACACGAGCTGAGCACGTATTGATCATGCAGAAAGAAAGCCAGTGGGAAATGTTGTCATGTACGTAACATGCGCTTTTGGAACTACTCTATGTAATATGTATGTATTGGATCCTTGGGGAGTCTCCCTTGACTCTGACACAGGGGAATCTCCGTCCACTTGGGGTGAAATAAAATAAAATACTTTCTCCCGTTTTGGATCTTTTGATTTATGTCAAATTTCGTGTACATTACACATCAGTGGCAACGGAATATTTAAAGGATTGTGACAATTCAAGCAATTATGCTGTAACTTTCAAAAGTTTCTCAGAGCAAAAGAAGAACTCGTGTACTGCTACTGTCAGCGAAGGCATTTTTTCCCGTTTGTAAAATATATGCTAATTATGTTTAAAAAAACATAAACAGGTACCATTAGTAACCAGTTACCACTCTAGTTACCACAGGTATTACCATACTTTTATTTAACAAAGCAGGATTCTTCTGTCAAGATAACAGAAAAACATATCTGTAGCAAGTAGAATTGATGTCAGACTCATATTTTAAAAGAAACAGTTGTGGTGATCAATTTTTTTTTCTTATCTTCTAAATGTCTTCATCCCCAAGCCCTCCTCTTTCATTCACAGCAGCTGTGATTTTACACTAAATAGACAAAGATCTTGGCAAAAAATTTGAAGGCAATTGGACAGCATTAATACACCCTGTTATTTTTCAGTGAGAACAATTGACAGTCTATCTACACAATCATGAAGGAAGCACATGATTCAGCCTGTGATCTGAAGTGACTCAGCCATGATACTAGCAGTTGCTCATTTGATTCACCATGAGATTTGACCATACACACAGAACTGTTAATAACCCGATCCCATCTGCTGCTGCTTTGTGGATGAAGCATCAATTGGGACATTTCTTGAGAAACAGGGTGAACAGGAAACACAGGGTAAAGGTCATTGCTATCTGAATGCCTTACTCTTTAATGTTAAACAACCCAGTTTGTGTGCACTGTGGGTCTTTAGGGGTTTACTTCGTTTGACTTGTCCTTGAGATGAACATAAGAACTGTACTCTTATTAAGAGTGACATGTGACAATGAAGTTCTGCTGCTCTTGTCTTGAAAACTATTCAGATATAAAAGATTTCTTAAAGTTAATACTTGTTTCGTTATTGTAATTTCTGTTGTTTAGTTATATTACAGATTTTATCTTTTGCCATATATAAATGGCAACCGAAATAGAAACAAAAAGAAAGGAAGAGAAAACATAGAGAAAGAAATAGACACAGACAGAAACAGGGAGAGACAGAGAAAAAGAAAAAGAGAAACCAAGGTACAGGATAACACCTAAAGAGAAGACAGAGACAGAGAAAATAAGGGGAACATTCACAGATAGCGATGGGGGCAGTGGGACACACACAGATAAAGACAGACAAAAAGACATTGTTCATGAAATCGTTTGACCACTGCGGAATCATTTTTACAAGTGTATAAACTTTTCCAAAACTGAATTTGAAAAAATGAGAGAAGGTGGAGGGGGACGGTTAAGGGTGACTCAAAAGAAAAATCGTGCTCGTAAGGCAGCAAGAACCTCCCCCCGCCCAGTGGGTCCGCATCATTGAAGGTAGACATGTTTTCTCACCTTAAAAACAATATCGGTACCTAACTGTACAAGACTCGGTACATTACACACACACTTTCAGAACCGCCTGTCCCATACGGGGTCACAGGGAACCGGAGCCTACCCGGCAACACAGGGCGTAAGGCTGGAGGGGACGCACCCAGGACGGGACGCCAGTCCGCCGCAAGGCATCCCAAGTGGGACTTGAACCCCAGACCCACCGGAGAGCAGGACTGCGGTCCAACCCACTGCACCACCACACCCCCGACTTGGTACATTATTATCTGTTAAATGTGTTAAATACTAACATTTATTCCTGCACCTTGAGTGTCACATTGCAAAAGCATCCACAACAGTAGGCTACAGGAATGTATTTTACTAGTTTGCCCTTTGTAAGGGGTTTTCGTCATATCGCAAGATAAACTGTTATTTCATTATTTTGATTTAGGTAAAGTTAAAAGTAATAATATTTTGAGTTTTTCTTTTCAAGATCCTTGACTTGTATTAATAATTAAGCAGCACGTGGTCGACGAAGGAGTCTGGTTGTTCAGGCTTTATTTTTCGTATTAACTTGTGACATTTTGTTCGTTTTATACCTGTATAACTATGAATCGTAATTGGCCCCTAGTGATTGAGACCTTTCAGTCTGAACACCAGGTAGCACAGTTAGCAGGACTTGGAGAGTTTGTGAGGTAAAAGACGCCATTGTGATCCAGCGTCCGCAAT
Source organism: Scleropages formosus (assembly GCF_900964775.1). Classification (NCBI taxonomy): domain Eukaryota; kingdom Metazoa; phylum Chordata; class Actinopteri; order Osteoglossiformes; family Osteoglossidae; genus Scleropages; species Scleropages formosus. The sequence goes on along the minus strand of NC_041816.1, from coordinate 6,907,288 downwards.
TTGAATTTCAAACGAGCTTCGCTGCCATAGGCTCATTCATATTCATACATTCATGGCGTCTCGTGCCGTCGTTCCTTTGCATGTAAATTCCTACGTAAAAGGTGGAGGTCTTAGCGAGGCTCGTCTCTTCTGGACGTCACTTTTTTTTTTTTTTTTTTTTTTTTTTTTTTTGCATAACATGCAGAGTTATGTTTATTCATACGTAGAGAAAAAGTAACATTTAAGTTTTCTGAAACGATGCCTATTTTGACTGATAAAATAACATTTGGATAAACTCAATTTTGAGAGAATTATTTCGGCTCGGGTGGGGGGCGCGGTGGGACAGCGGGTTTTCCCGGGTCCTGCTCTCTGGTTTGTCTGGGGTCCGACTCCTGCATGGGGTGCCTTGCGATAGACTGGCGTCACATCCTGGGTCTGTCCCTTCCCCGTCCAGCCTTGCTCCCTGTCCTGTGCTGCCGGATTAGGCTCCGGCTTGCCGCGACAAAGCAGTCACTGTGTGTGTGTGTATTTGGCTCGGTAAGTTCAACTAACTTGTTAAAACATTATTAACCAGACAGTTTTTGCGAAAATTGAATGTATGGCCATTCGTTATTTTAAATAGGCAGTCGGCATGGTGGCACAGCGCGTAGCGCTGCTGTCTCCCATCACTGGTGGTGTGAGAGAACCTGGGGTTCAATCCATCAGTGTGTAGAGTTTGTATGTTCTCCCTGTGTTTGCGTGGGTTTCTTCCCCAGGACATACTGTTCAGGTTCCCCATAGTGTGTAAGTGTCATAGAAAGAGAGTGTGTATATGTACTACTGATGTATGGATGAGTGACCCAGTGTAAGTAGTGTATCTAGCAGTGTAAGTCACCTGGCTGAATAAGGTGTGTGGGCTAATGCTACTAGTATCTGTTCTAATCTCTTAGAGAGAAGTGTCTGCTAAGTGAATAAATCAAAAATTATATTGTTAATATGCTTTCATCATATAATTATGAAATTAGAAATTAAACGATTATTAGATTTGATTAACCAACAATGAAAATATATTTAATTTTTTTTTGTGTTTTAACTGATTGCAATATTAATTCTTTACTTATACATTGGGGGGGGGATCATGGGGATGCAGTGGTGCGGTGGCACAGTGGGTTGGACCGGGTCCTGCTCTCTAGTGGGTCTGGGGTTCGAGTCCTGCTTGGGGTGCCTTGCGACGGACTGGCGTCCCGTCCTGGGTGTGTCCTTACGCCCTGAGTTGCCGGGTTAGGCTCCGGTTCCCCGCGACCCCGTATGAGACAAGCGGTTCTGAAATGAAAATATATTTAATTTTTTTTTGTGTTTTAACTGATTGCAATATTAATTCTTTACTTATACATTGGGGGGGGGATCATGGGGATGCAGTGGCGCGGTGGCACAGTGGGTTGGACCGGGTCCTGCTCTCTAGTGGGTCTGGGGTTCGAGTCCTGCTTGGGGTGCCTTGCGACGGACTGGCGTCCCGTCCTGGGTGTGTCCTTACGCCCTGAGTTGCCGGGTTAGGCTCCGGTTCCCCGCGACCCCGTATGAGACAAGCGGTTCTGAAAATGTGTGTGTACTTCATTTAGCTGATTCTTTTCTCCAAAGCAACCTATAATGTTAAGCTGCTTACAATTTTTTACCCATTTAACAATGGGTAAACATTTTAGAGGAGCAATTTTATGGTAAATACCTTGCTCAAGGGTATTAGAGCAGGGTTTGAGATTTGAACCTATGGGTCCAAAGGCAGCAGCACTAATCACTATCCTACCCGCTGTCCTGTAACATTTACAAAACAATATGAGGAAAGTTACAGTTATTTTTTTAAAACAAATTAATCCACAAAAACTTTTATTTTTGCATACTCAGAATATTTTATATAGATTGCCAATGATATTGTCCTTTTGAAACAGTAACAATCAAAATATAATCAGTCTGACTTGGTTTTCATATTTGTTGTCATTAAGGGTTGTTATCTTTAACATCTGGCCACACACAATTTGTACACTGTACATCTTCCAGTAAGCACTTAACTAATCCCCATACTCAGCAAAAAGGTCTTGCCATTAATGCAGGCCGACATGGGTGGGGGTTAATAGTAATAGATCAATACATCTCACAATCATGAATGATTAACTAAGAAGCAGAAATCTGGAAACAAATGTTATTTTTAACCTCATGATTTTTAACCTTTTCGAAGAGTCTGCATTCAAGTTTCAAGCTCTGTTTTAGAGCAGAAGCAATGTAAGGTGTTTATTGCTCCTGGAATTCTGGGAATTCTTTCATAGGTAATATCCAGGGTCATCAAAAGTACTACATGGGACTTTTTGAGGAGCAAAGTTCAACGGAACATCACCTAGTTCATCTTAAAACAATAACAATTTTGGGAAATGGACCTGTCCTGTCAAACAATAAAAACACATTTATTTACTTACCAGTCCTAACCAATAAATACAAATACATCATACTGGAAACGGAAACGTTATGTCTTTGTTCTTCAGAACTCTCACAGCTGCATTTCTGATGTTATTGTACTAAATTAGGACCCACAGGAAATATCTAATAATGACATTTCTTAATGTATTTTAGTCTTGAGTAACATTACAATCTGATGGCAGCTTATATACAAAAATACCACGATGATAGTAATAAACACAAAGAATAATGACAACAGTGGTGATTTATATAGTTAGTTGTATGCACGATCACTTTTGAAACCCTGTCAGTGTACAATCTGAGAATCTGAGATACTGCACGCTATTGACACAACCAAGGGGACCGCCTCATTCGAAATCTCTTGCCTTCATATTGACAGCATAAAGTTATGATTGTTGGGATGTGAGGGCCATCTTGAGAATCTCAGCCCTGTATGGGCGAGGCTCCAGGATATCAGAGTCAGTGGTGAGACAAGGCAGCTGAATGATTCCTCTGAGTTTAGCTTGACGAGGTACTATCTTTATACAGTGTTTACAGCATCCACACATTCACATCTGTGTGGAATTGTAGATGGTATTGAGAAGATTTTTACACATCTATACTTGCAATAAGCTTTTTTCACTTATTATTGTTCCAAGGCTGTGTTAGCTTTTTTTTTCCCAGTTGATTTAAAAGGAAAGATTAAAGAATATGACAGGTTTCTACAAGATGCGGAGCTCAAACTGCTGAAACCTGTACTTAGGGCAAGGTGCTGCAGGCAGCCAGGGAGATCTGAAGCCTCACAGCAGGGAGAGACGGCCCAGCCCAGACATCTGCAACTCTGCAGCTGGCAAGATTTACTAAATTGTTTGCCAGGTGTCAGACCTGCGTGGGAACAACGGGAGGTAAATACAGCAGTTTACAACCTTGTTATTAATGAATTTCTTTCTGCAACTTTCCTGTCTGGTTGTGCGGTAAATCTGATGTTAAAGCCATTTAATGTTGTGTATGGTCAGTGGGTTTTATTGTATTTTGCAGTTTCCTAATTATAACCTATTATTATTATTACTATTATTGCCCTTAATTCTGTGGTTTACTCAAGATTGACAGTATTTTCAGGCTGGAATTTTTATAAGAGAAATATTGCTAGTTTTTTTGTATCTGTGTCTTATTAAAGTATTATCATTCACCAAACTTATCAGGATTTAGTATGAAGTGGAAGTTAATTGTTTTATTTTCTCAGAATGATTTCTGTTTCACACTTCCCTTTATACTTATCTTTCTTCTTTTATATTCAGCATTTAATTTGATTTATGGTATATTGTTCATCAAGGCTAACTTGCTGAGGGGGTGTGATTATTGTGAACTGAAAAAAGCTTTAATATGATATGGGTACAGTAAGTGTAATAACTGCTGTTCTCATTCTGTTCACAATGCAGATGATGACTGATACCACTAGTAAATATAGTATCGTCACAAGGGTGTGTCAGAGCACAAACATAGCTAAATAAGTGAATTACGCACTAATATAAATGAGAAAAAGAAAAATCTTGTACGGTGTTAGCTTTTCAAGCGATATGAAACTGACTTTTATGATTTTTTAAAAAAATATTTCTGTTACCAGCGTGTTGGATGGTGTAACCCAAACAGTAAGTTCATGGTACACAGAACCATATTTAAGTTTGTCTTTCGAGAGTTTACGCAGGTGGCTCTTTCAAAAAGAAAAGAAATGTATGAAAAAAAAAAATAATAATTTTAACGTGTCCGCTCAGAAAGCTGTGGACGGGTCGGCACTTTGACCCAGAGCAGCCGGGGCCCTACCTTCATTACCTGTGCGATACCACTGAAACCGGTATTCATGCCCATATGTGGAGCGCGGCGGCGCGAGACCTCCCTGACGCTCCTAAGGTCGACGCACCTGGCCGCGCACGCCACGCCCTCCGCGAGTTTACCTGGCGCGCGCTCTTCCAGCACAGCTCTAAAGGGCGTTATTTGGCAACTTGTTTGCAGCAGCTGCGGAGGCAGCGAAGAGTGCGGAGGGCGAGTCTGAGCGCAAGGAGTCGCACGGGGTCTGGGTCTTTAATGGATTACTTCAGGATTACGGCGCTGCTTCTGACTGTTTTTCTACAGGTAATACGACTTTTTCACCGCTTTGGATTGTTTAGGGTTATATAATATATTCCAGCGTTACTCCGGCTTCCGCGACGCCCCTGAACTCCAAACTATCAGTACTATGTGACCTAGGCAGCTTTTCGACTGTTCTGATATCTCGACCTTCTGAGTTGATCTTTATGTCGACCTTTAGTTGACTTTTTTTTTTTTAAAAGTAATGAAAGCGATTTGAAGACTTCTGTACTACCCGGTCTACCGGGTCCCGCTGTTTGCGCTGTGTTGCGTAGTGATTACCCCGAACTACTGGATTCGTCACACCTTAAGACCAGGGAGGGTAAACCTAGACTAATAGTAATTTTATAAATCTACAATCAAGGAATCATCTAACGTGGTAGTGGCATTGATTTGAGCAAGTATAAAAATATGAGGTGTGAATTCCGTCTTGAAGTAGCTTCTAGATGGTAATGTCGCCCAAGGATTGTAATGAATTTTTAAAATGTGTTTTGCTCTTTGAAGGCATTCAGCTTGGGGAGATGTGAGGAGGCTCCACCACCATGTGAACCAGGCTTTATTTCAGAAACGTTCATCTTGCCGGTGCACAACGTCCACCTGAACAGGAGCCAGAGGGTCGGGAAAGGTGAGTTCACCTTAGCCTAGGCTGTTTAAAACTTGTTTCATCTCATTACATTTCATGGATGTTCTTTCATAATTTTGTTGGATCATTTTAAACCCACCTGCTGTTTAAGATTGGCCAGCTGAAGTTGCTAAAGTTTTTAATGTTGACAAAAATAAGTTCTACTTTCTTTATAGACCTTTTCATGAACACTGGCTCTTCATTATTTCCTGCTTTGTCTCACTCGACATACAAATGGCCTTTTGTGTTAATCTGACTGCACAGAGTACAGAATGTGTTTAGTCTGAGCTCAAGGGCAGGTGGGGAGTTCCTGGTTTCTCTTGTCCTCTAAAGTCCCTTTAAAATTTTGCTAGTTATGGTTTTTACTATTAAAATGTATTGGTGTATCAACATTATGAAAGAGGAGACAGGCCTTTGGTTTTTTTGCCCCACTCTGTTTTGATGGCTTTGAGGAGTTGCATGGCAGTTGAACATGGAAGTACAAGTATGTAGCTGGTATTTTTCTCCAAAACAAACTACAGTTTGTTTTTTGTGTAGTTGTTTGCTCATTATACAGCAGAGTAACAATTGAGCGCTATAGCAGAAAGGAGCATTTGAAGTGGGTCTGCTACCTGCTGCACCAGGTACAGTAATATCCCATACTTCAGGTGTGAAGTTGTTTGGCTTTAGTTTGAACGCAGACAGGCGCAGCATGACATCATCAGTGAGACACACTGAAACTGTTCCTGTAAGTTTCACTGGGGTGTGGAAGCACAAACTTGTGCATGACTTACCGAGTTGAGTGCAACAGGTTCTCCCGGAAGGTGGGGGAGGGCAGCCTTAAATTCAGAAGGTGTTGGCCTGCAGTCACTGACTCACTCAGTGTTCAGCAGTCTTATTTACGCTTAATTTATTCATTACAATGATTTTTTTTTTTCCAAAGCAAAACCTTTACTGGAGCAATTAAGGGTTACTACCTTGGCCAAGGTTACCACGATAGGTGATATTCATACCAGCAACCTTCCAATCCAGCCAGTGACTACACTATTGGCAGCCCCTTACGTGTGTCTGCCTCTATTCTAACTGCCCTCTTAGTGTCTAGTCTATCTGGCTGTTTTGTGGGCCTTTGGTATTACTGATTAACAAAAAATAATGAAGTCATTCCAAGTGAACTGTCAGAGCTGCGAGACCTTCGGTTTAAAATGGCGGCACGATGTTGCGGAGTTCGACTAATGGCATAAAGTAGACATTGCACCTGGAAATGTATACAGTATGTGGCATGTAGATATTCAAATTCAGCCTTTCAGATGTTCACATTTAGGTGTTTTCCAGCTTCCTTGGTAGTGCTGTTTAACTACTCTAATTTGAAAATGATACCAGGGTAAGGTCACCTGTCTTTTTGGATTTTGTTTGTTTTTTTTTCTGGACCAAGGAGGGTCCTTCATAAGGTTAAGCTGAACTTTTTGCAGGTGACTAAGTTTTTTAGTGTTAATTTATTTGGAGAATGGAAAGTTGAATACAACTTTGTCATGGGTTTCACTTTTCCAATTTTCTTCTGAGCCTGAAACTGTTGACTGTGATATTCCTCAGCTCCTTAACATAAGGGATAAGCGGTATACATAACTTAAATCTCAATAACCCACTTAATACAGGGTAAAATACACTTCTGAATACCATGAGTGTTTTTTTTACATCATTTAGGCAATGGGTTTTCTTCAAAGTGAACATTGGCTGTGATAACAGGATATAAAACTTGTTTCTTAATGGAATTACACATTGAGTCCTGCAAAAAAATATGAAATGAGCCCCAAATAGGCTGATCCTGCTGTCCTGTCTGAAATTTGTATGCGGCTGGGATTCAGACATTGCTGTATAGCAAATATATGCCCTGTTTGATATTTGTTTGTTGGAATCAAACAGGTTTAGAGCTGCAACTTTGAAACATCTTGGCCATTAACATTGTAACTGGATTTTCTACTGACAATTTCAAATTAAATGTGGTGAATGCTTTAGTGCTCTATTACTTGGAATTTCTCTTATTCTCAACAATTTTCCTTGTTTCTTCCTGCAGTTATTTTTGATGACTGTAGTGGACACCAGAGAACCCTTTTCAGCACTGAGGATACCCGCTTTAAAGTGGCCCCCGATGGGACAGTCTCTCTGAAGAGGCCTGTAAAACTACACAATAGACACAGGAATTTTTTTGTTTATGCCTGGAACTCTGAGGGCAAGAAGTTCTCAGCCAGAGTTGTGATGCAGCCTGAACTGGGGACCAACGATCCACCTTCTGAGGTGGATAGTGCAAGTTATGCTCAGGTAGCATCTTAGTATTGTGAAAGCTGACAGCGACCCCTACTGGTTATGATTTTAGAACAATTAAGAGGTTAAATACTTGTCTTTTTTGGTTTCTTGGGGAAGTATATGTATTCCAAAATGTGGTGAAATTAATAAATTTGTTCATTTTGACAGCCTGTTTCCACTGAACCTGTTCCAGTACTGGAATTTCCACAGTCCTCACATGGGCTAAAAAGGAGGAAAAGGGACTGGATCATTCCACCCATCAACTTTCCAGAGAATGACAAGGGTCCCTATCCAAAAGAAGTGGTGAAGGTGTGTATGCACTTGTCTGCTACAGTATGTTTCTCTGTGTATTACATTCAGTAACAAAGTGATTGTCTGGCTTTACTTCAGATTCGTACCAGCAATGACAAAGAGGCAAAAATACACTACAGCATTACTGGTCCTGGAGCAGATGAGCCCCCTAAAGGACTGTTTTTTATGGACAAGTACTCTGGTCAGATCTTTGTGACCCAGCCTTTGGACAGAGAGAAACAAGCACACTATACTGTAAGTGTTTTCTTCATGTGCATTAATTTCTTTAAATCATTTATGGGACAGCTGGTAGCATAGTGGTCAGAGCTGCTGTCTTTGCAGCCAAAGGTTGCAGGTTCAATTCCTGCTTCCAGCTATAGTACCTTTTGAGCAAGGTCCTTACCCTAAATTGCTCCGGTAATTACCCAGCTGTATAAATGGGGTAAATAAATGTTAGCTGCTGTGGGGAAAAGCATCAGCTAAATAAATTGTTCTTCCTCCAGCTCTTTGCTCATGCTTCTGCTTCAGGAGGGACTCCAGTTGAGGCTCCAATGGAAATCATAATTAATGTCATAGATATGAATGACAATAAGCCTGTGTTTACTGAAGATACATATGAAGGCAGCATTCCCGAGGCAACGCAAGTAGGTAAGACTGTTCCATTTTGATTTAACGTTTTATGAACCACTAATGTTTACAAGCGGATTTAACATCTTGCACTTATTAAATGCTCCATTTTGCAGCATGTATTGAGCTTTTGCCCCCCCCCCCCCCCCCCCCCCCTTTGTTTTATAGGATATGACATCTTAATTGTCACGGCAACTGATGCAGATGATCCCAATACAGAAAATGGTGAAATTGCTTACAGTATTTTAAGCCAAGATCCAAAGGAGCCAAATGGCAACATGTTTGCTATCAATCCTAATAGTGGACAGATTAGGTTGAACTCCCCTGGACTCGACAAAGAGGTATGTTGTGGTTACTCTTCCTCCCCTCCTTGATTGTCCATGAGTGAAATGTCACATTCTGTATTCCCATTCATTTTGCTTTGTGTCCCTCCCCCCCCTTCTCCAGCAATATCCACAATACACACTGACTGTTCAGGCTGCTGATCAGGCAGGCAAGGGTTTCCCAACAACCTGCACAGTGTTAATCAAAGTAACAGACAGTAATGACAATGCTCCTCAGTTTGTAGAGTCCAAGGTAAGTTCATGTTTTTGCTGTAACATTAAATGAAAATTTTGGAACTGATTTTCTTAATTTGCTGAATAATTTGAGCCATTTCTGCTGACAGTACACTGCATCTGTGCCTGAAAATAAAGTGGATGCAGAAGTGGTGAGGATGCAAGTTACTGATGAGGATGAACCGCACACTCCAGCTTGGCATGCCAAGTTCAGGATTCGTGAAGGGGACCCTGGTGGCTTTTTTAATGTCACCACTGGACCCAGTGGCCAGGAGGGTATCATTACTACAGCAAAGGTAGAGTATCCTGAGCTGGCAGTGAACTTGCAGTTTTGTTTCTTCCCCTACTGGGTGGTGCTATTGACTATATTACTTAAGAGTGATATCTGCTGGGAAACTTGGTCAAGTTTTGCTGTGCCTGTTTGTGTATACATCCCATGATTAGTGGTTGTTTTTAAAATAACCCACCACACTTTAACCAATGATTAATTGACTTCTTAAGGAAGTTCCCTTTGTCTTAAAGTCGGTGTGAGCATTGCACAGGTGCCACATTAATATGCAGGTGCCAGTTGGCCCCTTGATTAGTCTGGACTGGGATTTTAACTGAATGATTGACTTCTAAAATTTAGAGTAACTCCTAATTAAGTGTTGCCCTTAAAATGTTTTTTCTACAATTAAAAATGTAGACTAAATAGTTTTATTAAATGAATAAAACTAACTTTTGTTAGTTCAAATGCACCTGCAACAGTTGTACAAATCTGGTTTCCCATGAAACTGCCTACCACCATTGGTTTAATGTGAGTCATTTATGCACTGCTTTTAAAATCATCTGTTGTGGTCTAGTAAGAGCCCAGCCTAAGCTTCAAATGCCACATCTGAGAATGCACTTTGTCTTCATGGGTTTGGGCAATAATGGAAATTGACTTCCGTTAACCACTCCCCTGCATGCTCGTCAAGGCCCTGGACTATGAAAAGAGGAACCAGTACACTCTGCTGGTTACGGTGGAGAACGATGTGCCATTTGCCATTAAGCTGCCAACGTCAACGGCTACAGTTGTGGTGAATGTGGAGGATGTGAATGAGGCTCCCATCTTCATCCCCTCTGAGCTTGGTGTAAAAGCAGCAGAGGATGCAAAAGTGGGTGAACGACTGGCCACGTACACGGCAACGGATCCGGATACACAAATGAAGCAGTCAATAGAGTAATTTGCTCTCCTTCCTCCATCTTTTAAACAACTTGATGCAAAGGCTTTTTTTTAATGTGATTTAAAACATCTCTTCCCTCTTTTCTTTAGGTATAGAATGGCTCCTGATTCAACTGGATGGCTGTCTATTAACAAAACAACTGGAGCGATCACTGTAAAGTCCCCAATGGACAGGGAATCAACAGATGTAGTTGATGGCAAATACAAAGCTCTGGTCCTAGCTGTTGACAATGGTAATCAAATAGTAATTTATTAAATGTATTCAATTTATTTAAGAGGATTTGACATATTAAGAACTTTGTATTTGCAGCTGTTGTTCCAGCCACAGGGACTGGGACTCTACAGGTGATACTAGAGGATGTGAATGACAATGCACCAACAATTGATGAAAGGGAGATTAAGATCTGCAACCAAGATCCAGAACCTGTGCTGCTGTCCGTGTCTGATAAGGATGGACCACCGTTTGGTGCGCCGTTCAGTGTGCAGCTTTTTGAACAGTCATTGACCAACTGGACTGCCACAATGAATGAAACCAGTAAGACTTCTTGCTTCCAGTTTTGGTACAGTAAATCTTAATTTGTAAGGCTTATTTGGCTGGAAACGGCAATCTTAATTCCCAAATGAAGGGGTGGCACAGCGAGTAGTGCTGCTGTCTCAGTGCCTGGGTGGTGCAAGAGGACATGGGTTCAATTCCTGCTCGGTCTGTGTGGAGTTTGCATGTTCTCCCTGTGGGTTTCCTCTGGGTGCTCCAGTTTCCTCCCATAGTTCAAAGACATGCTGTTCAGGTTCCCCCATAGTGTGTGTGTGTGTGTGTGTGTGTGTGTGTGTTTTCCATTGATGTATGGATGAGTGACCCCTTGTAAGGAGTGTATCTAGCAGTGCAAGTCATCTTGGTAAATAAGGTGTGTGGGCTGATAACACCACATAATGCGTTGGAAGTTGCTTTGGAGAGAAGCGTCTGCTAAATAATGTAAATTATTTTGGGCTGCGTTTTCAATAAGCTTCATAAACAGTTTAAATGTATGGCCCCTTAATGTAAACTGAAAGTAAGGAGTTGTCTTTTTAAAATTTTGCTTAGTACTTCTGTAAGTCCTGACTAAGACATGTTGACTAATTTCTTGTTTTCCAGGAACTGGCATTATATTGAAGCTGAAGACCAGATTACCACAGGACAAGTACAATGTCATGTTAACAGTCTCTGATAATAAGAACTTTGGACAGGTCAATACAATTCTAGCTTTTGTCTGTGACTGCAAGGGGAAGGATGTTGAGTGTGGTGATAAGCTTGTTGCTGGAATGGAGCTGCCTGGCATTCTTGGAATTTTGGCAGCTGTTTTGCTTCTACTTTGTAAGTGGGTTTTTTTAACTATAAATTCAGATAAGTTTTGTAGCTTTGTAGGGCATCTTTTGTGACAGGTGAGGCAGTTTCACAATTCTGTGTAACTTCTCAGTGCTGCTGCTGCTGCTCCTCATGTTTGTGAGGAGGAGAAGTAAGGTGAAGAAGGAGCCCCTTCTCCAAGACGACGATGTCCGTGACAACATCTACTACTATGATGAGGAGGGTGGTGGTGAAGAGGACCAGGTAAGTAATGGGCAATTTCAGATTCATTTTGTCTGTGAAATGACAAACTGGGAGAAAGGAGTGTTTCATTGCTTATTTCCTCCTGTTTCCTGGTGAGGATTATGATCTGAGTCAGCTGCACAGAGGCTTGGATAATCGGCCTGAGGTCTTCCGTAATGATGTGGCTCCAACGTTCATGTCAGCTCCCCAGTATCGGCCCAGGCCTGCCAACCCTGAGGACATCGGCAACTTCATTGATGATGTGAGCATTGTCCATTTACTTTTTATATTAAACCAATATAAACTTGCTTATTTCTTCTCTTGGAGAAGCCCTATGCATGTAATCTGACATGTTTGAAGTTTTTCTCATATGGTAGGTTTGGCATCTGAAGCTGTGCTCAATTGTATAATTTTATATTGCAGAACTTGAAAGCGGCAGACAATGACCCCACTGCTCCTCCCTACGACTCCCTCCTGGTGTTCGATTACGAGGGAGGAGGCTCCGAGGCTGGTTCTCTCAGCTCCCTGAATTCATCCAGCTCCGGGGGGGAACAGGACTACGACTTTCTGAATGAGTGGGGACCTCGCTTCAAGAAGCTGGCTGATATGTATGGAGGTAGTGACGACTGAAGAGGGTTCATGCAGCACTTGCACGTTCCTTTGTTCTGAAGCTACTGCCTGCTGTGCACCTATGCTTTGAGAAGTTGATTTTTGTTGCACAGAGGCCATTTTGAGAATGTTCAGCACCAAGTCTTCAATCACTTGGACTGGGGAAAGATGATTTATTAGCCTTTTTGGCTAGTAGCTGAACCTGAGGTTTCATGGCTTTTTCTTTTTCTCTCAACATGTAAATACAGCAATTTAAATGTTTTCTATCAATAAGCATTAAGGGTACTTGGTTCCATTGTGTTCAGGCAAGATTAATTCCCAATAAACAATTTTAAATGTTTTAGATGTACCTGTATATTTTTGTATCCTTGCTTATGCTGTGCCATAAAACCAGTAGTAATTGCTTTTTTTTTTTTTTTTCCCCCTACCACACTTCCTGTTAGGCCTAGAAAACATTAGGATCTTTCATGTTGAACTGCATGGTGTAGTATTTGATAAAGGTTTCTTAATGGGTATGCAGATTTATTTAATAAATTTTTTTTAAAATAAAACTGTCTTGTTTTTTAAACTCTGGCTTTATAATTCCTGATGGTGAAACCACTTAAAATAGTCTGCATTTCAATCTTTGAACATTCTAGTACTGAAACAGCTGAACAGAAATGCACTGGCTTGTACTGTATTATTTCTATGGGGTTTGGATGGAAGTCTTGCTTTCACATGATTTATGTGAAACACTCAATATCCCAATCAAGGTTGAGCGCTGCAAATATAGGAACTAGTACTACTGCTCATTGTGGTGAGGTTTTTTTTTGGGGTCTACAAAATGCAAACTTTGATTCTAAGAATCAATTTGTTTTTTGGAGAACTGAAGATGTATAGGGATCTTGGGGCCATGTATTTTGTCATGGTACAGTCTTGCAGTGAGTTGTCTGTTACATTGCAGCTTCTGAGCTGGTTTTGAATCTGGCTCAATCTGTGTGTAGATTGCATTGTCTATGTGCAGACCATGTTTATTATAGCAGCAAGTAGTACAGTAGTTAGATCTGCAGACTTCAGATATGAAGGTTGCTGATTTGAATCTCACTGCTGTAGTGCCCTTAAGTATGTAATCCTAAATTGCACCATTAAAAATTGCCTAGGCATACAAATGATGAATCCTTGTAAAGAGCCTGATGTTGAAAGTTTGGTCTGGAGAAAAGCAGCTAAATGTCTTTCTCCTGCATGCATAGCTTCAGTCCCACAATCCTAAGTGTTTCAGGGGAGTTAGTGATTCTGAATTGCCCTTAGGCTGTGTGTGATTACATTGGTGTTCCCTCAGTGGTGTACACTGCCTCCCTGTGGTTACTGGGATATGATGGACCACTGTCACTTTGAACTGGACAAGAAGTTACTGAAAATGGATACAGTGTGTTTGGCTTAGAGACCAATTAGATTTCTACAGTATTTAAAATGCATCACATTGGATTTTTTTCAGTACAAAGGAACCCACAGTTCTGTGTTCTGCATTGGTTCCCTATAGCTGTCTGGATGAAATTCAAGACTCCTAGTTATGGCCTACAAAACTGAACAGATGTTCCCTGATATCTACAAGATCTGATCACTCCCTACACATCAACCAAACTGCTATGCTCTTCCACCTCTACTTGCTTGGTAGTCCTACACACACAAAAGGAACAAAATTGCAAAGCACAAAGGTTTTCAGTTCTGGCTAAGATGTGGTGTAAAGACCTTCCCCTCTCACAACTGCTGACTCACTGCAATTAAGAGGGGTCTTAACTCATCTCTTTTGGACTCACTTCACCAATTTAAGAGCATGACAAAGGTGTAAATGTTTGAATAGTTTTGTGATGAGGAAAGTGGTGAATCATGGCTAGACTTTTATGCTGCATCTTGTGTGATGTAAATGTTTATAATTTTGTAAATAGATATTTGTGAAATAGATGAACATTTATGTAGCTGTGTGTGTGTATACTGGTTAGTATGGTGGAATGTGACAGCTGTACTTAAATCACACGTTTGTATCCAAGTTTCTCCTCCTGTTGTGATGCACTTGTATTTTTCTCTGAGATGCACATTGCTTTGGAGAAAAGTATCTGCTAAATGAGTAAATGTAAGTGCATGGAATTTACTGGAGAGGAATTGAGCCTCATCAGCTTACCTTCCCCTGCACTCAGTGCTTTGCTCTACAGTGCTGTGGACTGACTACTGTTGAGTTCCTGTTCAGGCAATAGATCAACAGAGTGCAGAGAAATTGAAGATGGCTTTACAAATGACCTCTTACTTTTTAGAACTTTGAAAGTAATGTCATGATTGCACAGAAGGAAAACAAGGATACAGCAATATTGTAGGTATGATGCTGGAACAGGCGATGAGGATCACGTGGGTCTCTTTGTAAGAGCACAGGGTGATGTTGGGAGGTTGAAAGGAGATGTGGTTTGGTTCAGCATTGAGAGGAAATCCTCTTCTCCCTGCTTTCAGGTTGCCTCTTCATATGCTAATGCACCAGGCCCAGTGTCTTGTTTTTCTAACCTCCTCCTCCTGCTCCCTCCCGAACCCGCGTGCAAAGGCATCCTTTTCAGCTGGGTCCACTTAAAGGACACTCTCCACACCGGGAGAAAGGAGTGACCTGGGGGACAGCCATTGTTTTCCAAACTTTAAGTGGGAGACATATGGAGCGAAGCGGGGGAAAAAGACAGAAGACCATTCATTAGCCAGTGCATATGTAGAGAATGCTTTCACTGTGTGTATATGTGCATATTTATAAAAAGCTGACATTTTGCCCAAAGAGATGGTTATGCCATTAGGAAAACTTATTAGGCCTCAAGAATGGTTTGTTGGAATTTTATAACAAATGGGGGAAGATGTTTTAAATATGTAATTCCAATACATTTCATTATAATCCTCTGAATGGTGATATGTTACCATAAATAGTTTTAAAATATCAGTTTTGAACTTGACTGAATATAAACACATGTTTCTGCGGAATGTCCAGTCCCTCCAAAACACTGCCCGTCGATGCACCTGTTTTGTTCCGGTATGCTGACAGACACCCGAGGCTCCGCCCTTTGCACTTGTCGGTCCGTTCTGATTGGGCCGGCCGCTTGTCTATGCAAATGCGGCGCGACCCCGTGCACCTGACTCTCCGCTGCGCTGAAGAATGTGGAGCAGAAAGAGCCTCCGAGTTGCAGCTATTTATTCATGAAGCGCGCAGCTCACGGATACTCATTCACAAGTCGAGCCTCGTGCGCTGGACTAACGATGCCACGGTCCTTTCTGGTGAAAAAACATCTCAGTTACAAAAAGCCAAATTATGGTGAGCTGGACTCCAAGAAAAAAGGTACAGTAGTCTTTGCGTTAAATAAGTGAAATTAATTTTTGTGTAATAATAGGTACAATAAAAAGTTATTACGACAGACATAGACTAGTAGTACTAGCTCTATCAATTCAATGGTGTGCTGCATAAAGTTTGGAAAAACTGTCCAAAGTCAAAGAGTGTTTCAGGTTGAATATTTTGAATGCTTGCCGTTACCATGACATATGATTTTGCATATTCGTTTTTAATGAACTGAGTGATATAAGAAGGAGAAAGTATCGTACACCTGTTCTTCACTTGTTTCATTAGTGTATGGTAAATAGCATGAACTATTTGCAGGTTCGCGCACGCGCGCACACACACGCACGGTGAAAGTGTTAAGTGCTGCCTTACCCAAGCAGCGCCGTTAATTATTATTATTTCATTATTATGATGAGGGGCAACAAAAGCGTATTGCAACGGATACTGCAAACGCGGCTGGAGTTCAGCAGGTGCGGAGGGTCCCGGACAAAAGGGGGGCTCATTGTCACTCCCTCCCATGGGGATGTCGAGGGTCCCATTAAGCGCCTTGAAGAGGGTCGTCTAGTGCCTCCGGAGGCTCCTTTTTAGCCCGGAATCCGCCTGAAATCCGCGGTTTTGTTCACATGCGCCCCTTTATGCGCGCTGGCCCGGGCTTCCCAGCTCATTGGTTTCAACTGTGATAATGACCGTCCCTGAAGTGATGAATGGCCATGGTAATACTTTAAAACAAAAGAGTCCTTTATGGATAAAAGGGCCATCTATTAATTTAATACAGTATGGAGTTCTGATCATTAGGCAGAAATGATCTTTAATAAATATGGTGAGGAAATGGTCATTATGAGCAAGCTGAACATGCTTATTCACAATACAGTCTCCGCATGCTAGAAAGAGCTTTTTTCTTTTCTGTATTGTAGGGGTAGGCAGGTGTATCACAAGGATTTTATTTGACCAGTTGAATTAGTGTCTGGGGAAAATGGTGTTTAATAAATTTAGGATTATTCTGTAACAAAACATGATGGCTTCGCTCAGAACACTTGGGCTGGAGGAAAGAGATAGACACCTGCCAATTTTTAAAAGAAGAAAATTCCAGAAATAAGTGGTTACTGAGTCTAATGACACATGGACTGTTGCAAATAGCAGTTTGGTGCACCAAAGGTTGGGGGGAAAAATTTGACTAATTGCTAATGTAAGCAGTATTGAACCGTTCTTAAAGTGTAAAAATAGTACACTTTCTGTTTTTTTCCAAATTTTGAAACTATGGCCTTTTAGTCACGTTGCTGCTGAATGTTGTTTGTGTCCACAGAAGACCCAACTTCAGCATATTCTCAAGAGGAAACTATAGTGTGCCTACCCTTCTCTGAGCCACCCTGTCCTGTCCCCTGCCCAGTGCAGCCTCTCAGAGGCTGGCTGTCTGGTGCTCTGGTAGTCGCACAACCAGGATCCCCTGTGGAGCTGAACGCTGTCCCCGCGGCTCTGATGGACACAGGGTCGCTGCGTGCTGACTTTCCCCTGGAAGGTCCAGCTAGGGAGCTGGGCTTCCCCATTTCAGTGGGCCACACTTCCTTCAGGGGCTCACTCTCCTCCCTGGGATCCCATGAGGTCCCGGAGACTCGGGCTTTTCGGCTCTCTGAGGACCCCCTAATCACCAAGGAGCGGGGTGATGTTCCTGCTGCCCTCCTGGGCCTGGTACCTGGTGACCAGGATCGTGGGTTTGAGTGCCTCGGCTGCCGTAAAGCCCGCTTCACTTTCTCTGGCCTGGCCAATCATAGGCAGCCGCACTGTGAGTGGCACTGCCCTCGAGGATTCAGCTGCAAGTACTGCAATAAGGAGTATGTGAGCCTTGGGGCGCTAAAGATGCACATCCGCACACACACACTGCCCTGTGTTTGCAAGCTGTGTGGGAAGGCCTTCTCCCGGCCCTGGCTGCTGCAGGGACACATCCGAACACACACAGGTATGCAGGGGTCATGGACATGTGAGCTGCCCAACAGCAAAGGATATCCATTGCCATTGAGGGGGGGGAATCTAATGCTGTGACTATTAAATAATTTAAAAATTATTTCATTTGATAACACTTTTGAAATGTAACTTTTTTTTGCTTTTAACGTGACTTCCAGTCCTTCCTATGCAGTTATGCATTTTAAATATGTCTTGAAATTAATTTCCTCCTTCCACAGTAGTGTTGGCACTGTAAGTCCAGTATTTTAACCAGCTGGATGTCTTCTTTTAAGCATTGTGTCACCTTGAATAAGCAGGAAATATGAGCCATCAGCCATAAGCAGGAAACATCTGCCATGAAGACTGCGCCCTTGCATCCCTGACTCCATCCACATCTCATGGCTGTATGTCACCCCTGTTTTAGGAGAGAAGCCCTTTTCGTGCCCTCATTGCAGCCGGGCCTTCGCAGATCGCTCCAACCTGAGGGCCCACCTGCAAACACACTCCGAGGTCAAGAAATACCAGTGCAAGAGCTGCTCCAAGACCTTCTCCAGGATATCTCTCTTGTCCAAACATCAAGAAACTGGCTGCTGCCCGATGCTGTAATTCGCTGCTGACTGCACTGGACCTTGGGCTGCATCCACTCTCCAGTGCCCCAGTACTTCCCTACGGAGCCCTGCTGAGACTGCTTTGACTGACATAATTCTGAGCCAATGAGAACACTACTGTAAATATGGATCTATCATAAAGACCTGCAGTATTAGCTGAGGGACACTCCAAACCTTATATGTGCCAAAAAAGTTAAGAACAGCATGAAACTGTTACAAAACTCATTAGGACAAAATAGGAGGAAAGCACACTATAAATTTAAATTTATAATTTAAGCTTACCTCAACTAAAGCTTAAATTTTAAATGCACAACAAAAAAAAAACTTATAAGAAATTTGAAAATTATGGTTAGAAAAAAGTTTCTGGTGCATGTTTAAAGACAGTGGTATGATTACAGGAGCATTTTATATAGCTGTTGATATTGACTTACTTAAAATCAGTGTTTAAATTTAATGCACTGCCAACATAAGAGATTTAGCTAGATTTTTCATGCTTTTGTATGTGTTTTTTGTATGGCATCTTGTACAAAACAAATACATTCATATTTTCTTATGTGCATTCTGCTTGATTATTTTAAAAGCAGCTCTATTACCTTTAAAAACCCATAATGTATAGACTTGCTTTTGTATTATGTCCCAGTTACTGTCAGTTCAGTCTTATTATTCTCAGTTCTCTAAATCTCAATGATTTAATGGCATTAAATTTTCCATCAGAAAAAAATCATCATCCTACCCCACAATAAAATAAACATACTATACTAGTACTATCACTATTATGTCTACATTAACAAGTCCCTTTGTGATTGTGTTAAATCAAAAGAGCTCCACGCTGCTTGTGTCTAGGGAACATGTTTCAGCCAAAATGCATTACACCAAAGAACTGGTATAAGGCTCCAAAGTGGCCTCTGTTCCTTTTCTACCCACAAGAGGTGTTTAAATAGGGAAATAACATATTAGCTGAGTTGTACTTTTCACATTGCAATAAACCACAGTCATTTCATCCCACACTCCTGTTGGCATGAACACTGCCATGAGCCCTTTCCAATGAAATGGACATGTGCCCAGATGGTAGGAATTTTCCCCTTTACCCTCCTGCACTGCATGGGCAACTGTGAATCCCAGATAGATCAGATATGGGTGGGGAGAATGTAGTAAAATGGCAACTCCCATGGTTCCTGCCAGGCAACCTGTTCTAGGCCTTGCCTTTTGACCCCAGTCCCCCAAAAGACCAACTTCTCAATGGCGCTAGCAAGGCCGGGGACCTGAAATTGAACCTCTTGTTTTACTCTGGTTAATTAATGTCTTTGGAGGACAGCTGTGGAGGAGGATTTCTGTCTAAATAAAACTACAAGGTTTCCCATTTGTAATGGACCATGGAAAGTTCTTCTGAAGGCTGTTTATTGGCAGGTGGAGGAGGTCCAGCTGCATGCCACTGTGGCACCAAGCCACACCTACAGTTGGGAGGCAGTGTAGGGGGTAGTGGTGTGGTATGGTTGGGGGGAGGGTGGATTGCACTTTCCAGTTACTCAGCACAAGTGGAGCAGCTGAGGCATCTCGTAGCAGGGCCTCCTGCTTTTCCACAGAAAAGAAAGGAGAAGACAGCGGATTCCTGGGGTGTGACAGCATCCCGAACTGTGTGGTCAATCAAAACTACCACTGTTGCGCATTGGAACATGCAAGTTTTTGGAAGATTGTGTTCATTAGCTTTGTGTGGATGACTGCCCTGTCAACTGTACCTAAGTCTCCAATGGATACCAATTGTGATCAACCAACTGAAAAACATTAGTACAAGTTCACAGCATCTGAATGATTAGTCCTTCAACAAAGAAAGGACTTAATTATGTGATCCTTAAACTTACTTGGAATGTATACAACTTTTGTAGGCTTTGTAAGATGAACATCACTGTCAATAACAGTTCAAATCAGAGTCACAGTGGTCTGGAGCCCATCCCAGAAGTACAGGGTGCAAGGTTGAGTAGGGTGTGCTTTAGCAGAAGATCCAGCTTCACCATATTTTCCAGAGGATGAATGACACAAGTTCCATCGCTACTGTAAAGTCTGCCAGTCCAAAGCAGATTTCAGCCATGCTTTAGTTTTTATGACACATCAAATTTAACACCAGGCATCCCATGCCCACTAACCTCAGTCAAAGCTTACCTGCATTTCCGATTACCTCCAACACCTCTTCAAGCACTTGCCTCCACCACAGCTCACCTTCACCACAATGTACCTCCAAACAGAAAAATATGGTATTAAAACCCAAGTCTTTTGAACAGAAGATGCCTCCTGTAATCGCTATGCTACCTGCTTACCTTCACTACAGTGTATCTCCAGACTCTCTAATATCTGTGTGTACCCTGACCTCAGCTTACCTCAACCGCAGCTTACATGCCTCACCACTTATCTCAATCATCACCTTCCTTCCTGCCTGCTTACCTCCACTACACCTAAGAAAACAGCTGACAACATGACAGAACTGAGAAATAGGGTAATGATTTAATATTAATTGTTGAGATGAAAAACAAGAGTGAGTCTCAGACGGGATCACGACCCCCATTGTCACACTCCATGACGTCTGCATCAGCTGATGTTGGGACCCCTAACTTTAGATGCTGTGACTCTACAAAAGACCCTGAGCTCCTATAAATAAATAAATACCCTGTAAATACACTGTAGCCATTTGCCTTCTTCCCTGTACAGCAGCAGACGGATCCAAAATAGAGATAGAGGGGCTATTTTGGATCCCATGCAGGAGACCTCCTACTGGCTCGGCTAACAGGGGCTTCCAGACCACTCCGGCTGCACTGCCCCCCCTTCTCGCCTTGAGTCCTGGCACAGCAGAGTGGAACTGTGCAAGTTTCCGATTCCCCCTCAAACACCTGTGCCCCTTCCTCCCTTAGGGAACAATCCCAATGGGGCTGAGGTCTGGCACGTCCTCCACACCATCCCATCCCTCATCCCACCAACTCAGCTGCTGGGGATTTCTTCCATTGCTCTTGACCACCCAGTGCTATACTTACCACCCCCACCCTGTTCACAGCCCAGCCCAACTGACCCCAGCACTCTCTATCTCACCCCTCCAAAAAAGCAACCTGCCTGGTCATCTCTCCCAGTCAGGTAAATTTATCACAGTGTTTGGAGGGGCAGGTAGGAGGGGGGTCAGCAAGAGCTTCTTTCACTGATGGAAAACATGCTCTGGGTACATTTCTGAACAATGGAGAGATTAAGAATTGAACCAGCAGCCCTGTAATTCAAACCAATTTCCATGACCAAAACATGGATTTGTTGAGACATGAGTGTGGGGCCTTTGTTAAATGGAAATAGATTAATTTATGGTAACAGGTACTCATATCCACCTTAATTATTGATACCCTCTAGTCCTAATGCCCACCTTAACTTCACCCGGTTAAACAGGTCAAGATTCAAAATTCAAGATAAGGAACTCTAAATACCTACCAAACCAAAAGAAAGTTGTGCAGAATTAATCTAGATCATAAGATTGAAAACTTATCATATATTGGGAGACCAAAATATGAATAATATGGAATTATGCAAAACTTTTGTATTTAAATGGCATCGATGCTGAATATTGACAACCAAATAATTTCCATTTATTCATTTAGCTGACACTTTTCTCCAAAGTGACTTACAATGTTAAGGTACTTACATTTATTTACCCATTTGTACAGCTGGGTAATTTTGCTAGAACAATTTAGGGTAAGTACTTTCCTCAAAGGTACTACAGCTAGAGAGTGGAATCAAGCCTGTGACCTGTGCATCCAAAGGCAGTAGCTCTAATCACTATGCTGCCAATTGTCCATATCCAATAATTAGAGTGCCTGGAAAATAATGCATGTTCAATTTATGTCCTTAGGACTGAAAGGAATGACTTCATTGTCATTGTGTCCATCCATCACGCTTTTCTCTAAAGCAACTTAAAGTGTTAGTCTACCTACAATTATTTACCCATTTATACAGGTGGGTAATATTACTGGAGCAATTCTAGGATAAGTACCTTGCTTAAGGGTACTATAGCTGGATGGGAGAATCAAACCTGCAACCTTTGGGTTGAAAGGCAGTAGCTATAATCACTATGCTACCAGCTGTCTTTATGAGATGCTCAGCTGCATCATTTGAGCTTCCTATGAGAATTTTGGTTTAATTTGAACTGTAATCTGTTCATTTGTTTTGCTGACTCTCCATCACACACACACACATTAGCTGAAGCCGCAGTGAACCGGAGCCTAACCCGGCAACACAGGGCGTAAGGCTGGAGGGAGGAGGGGACACACCTAAGACGGAACGCCAGTCCATCACAAGGCACCCCAAGTGGGACTCAGACCCCAGACCCACCAGAGAGCAGGACCCAGCCAAACACACTGCACCACCGCACCCCCAATCTGGCTTGCCATCATATTCTTAAAGTCTCATCTGTTGCCACAGTTTAAAGAAGTCTCTTTTTCTTATCCTGGATCTTCAATTTCCAGCTTTTGCCTCCTAATGTTTCCAATGATAACATTGTTGAACAATTCTATTGTTTATTCTTGTGGATACTATGCAAAAGTTTTAGGCATTTGGGGAAAAAAGCTGCAAAGTGAGAATGCTTCCAAAAATAATGCTCTTAATTAATAAACTTCCTACAAAGCTTAGTAACCATCCATTGTCAACAACTGCTTGGTGCGGCGGCCTTGGCTGAGTCCCGCAGTCTGGGGTTTGAGTCCTGCTTAGGGTGCCTTGCGATGGACTGGTGTCCTGTCCTGGGTGAGTCCCCTCCAGCATTGCACCCTGTTTTGCTGGGTTAGGCTCTGGTTTGCTGCAACCCCACTTGGGATAAGTGGTTTAAGACTGTGCGTCTTTTCTTTCTTTAACGACATACAAAACCTTACTGTAATTAATACTGTAACTTTTTTGCAAAAAGTATGCTTGAAGATCTAACATGCTCTTTCCCATTGACATTAATGCAGAAGACATTAAATAACCATCTAAAACTAATATTTTTGTGAAACATCTAAGTGCCTAAGACTTTTGCACAGTACTGTATGACAGGATATTTTCATTCTTCTGGATAAGCCAGCATCTTTTCCAGATGTTTCACTGCAGCTCTACGCAAGTACTTTTTTGTAGCTCTTTCCTGCTAAATCCATTGCTGTTCATTGAACTCATGGCAAAAATGTGTTGACTACTTCTTTATCTTAATCAAAAATGATAGTTTTCTGCTGAGCCTGTTGTTATGATTTCAGTTTTTTTCAGATTTGATAGTAGTCCCTTTTTTTTTTTTTTCAATCTCTGTTCAGTTTATTTTTATAGGGCTCTCTTCTCACCAGTGACAAAGAGCATTGAGCAAAGTTGCTCTGAGTTCACTTTGATGTTTTTAGGAATGACTTTTTCTACTAGACTGGTATTGTCAACATATCGAAGAATACTGACATCCTTTTCACAACTTTTGAACCCACATTTCCCTTCTTGTAGTCTAACTTCTCATTATGTTTGGTGTCCAAGTTGAATAGAACAAAAGATGCAGTGTCTTATTACTTTTGCCAACTGGGAAAAAAGAGTTTTCCATGTTGTTTCAGCTGTCCAAATTCTTCTCCAGGAAACCACGGTGTTCCAGTACACACATTTTTATGAGTAAATCCTACAGACGTACGTATTGATGGGCACATCAGGCTTGCTTGAGCATTGTGAGATGTTTTCCTACTGCCCTGCTTGTATGTCTATCATCTGCATATTACTAATACATTTTAAAACATATTTACATTTACATTTATTCATTTAGCAGACACTTCTGTCCAAAGCGACGTACATCTCAGCAAAAGTACAATTTATGCATTATATTAAGAGAAAGAAACATAGCTGCAGACATGTGACTCAAGTAAACCTAGATTGTTGCCTACCACTTGCTGTACTGAGGTTCATTGTTTAAGTAGGTGCATAAAACATAGGATAGACAAATCCTGATACCCTCCTACCAATTTTTTTTTTAATATTATATAATTAATTTATAATGATTTTTTTTATATTGCAATTGTTCAAATGAAAATATTTTGTACTTGTGTATTTCAATTTGCTTTTGCTAACAGAATGTTGAAAAACAATGAATATGAATAAATGCAGGATTATTTTCCAATAACAATGAATTTGAGAGTCAACACTACACGAGATTACTGTGAACACTTGGTAGAAACCTAAATGCCTCCATGAAGCTGGATTTGAACCCACAACCCTGCTCATTCAGCCAGTGAACTGCAATTTTCCAAGCTAAAGTTTATTATATGCAAAGATGTGGTTTCCTTTCCTATTTGGATATTAATAATTTACTGAGGGCTCTAAATATACAGAGACAGCTTATAATAGGTACAGCACCGCTCCATCGCGCTGCGGTAACGTAATACAAGCCAGCTACCGATTTTAGCCTCCCCAAGACAAAGTGTGTCTATATTGGGCCCACACAGCTTACTGTGCCTTGGCCGAGAGGTTATTTTTATGAACAACCCCTCCCCCCCCCCACAGCCTTTGCTGCGACTCAGATTTGCAGAATATTTTCCACAGTGTGTGTCGGGCCTGTAAAAATAACGCGCAGTGCGCGCGGGAACGCCTGACACACGGCGTATGAGCGCAATGCGCGCGCTCGTTGGCCAAAGCCCGCCACTATGCAACGGCGGGTACGGCCGCTTATAGCCTATCCGTCCACTTGTTGTGGAAAAAAATGGAACAGGTGCAGGTTCTTAACATTTAGAGGCCGCCTGGAAAGGGGCGCGCAGCTTGCAGGACTTTCCGCGCTGTGACCGGTGTTGTTTCCCTCCCTCATTATTGTTCGACTTTCGCCTTATCCAGATTCCGTCCACATCGACGTGAAGTGTTTCTTCACCACAACGTTTTCAGCGTTTTGCATTGAAAACGAGTACTTTTTGTGAGGTTTTACGGCGACAAACTGACTGGTACGAACCGGTTTGGACGTGTTCCGGACGTGGTTTAAGCCCGGTCTTAAAACTCGTGACTAAAAATGTAGTGTCCCATTTGACGACATAATTTAATTAATGTAATTTGTAATTAACGATTCAGTGAATGTAACCGAAACCAGGAGTACAGCCATTTTGCCTTAAATTCCACCATACGTAAGTTTGTCAGACTCGTGACACTTTTTTTTTTAGCTATAACAACTGTTGAAAATGTCCTGGGTCCTTACTCTTATCACGATTACAGCGAAATTCACCTTTTTATGTCACGAAACCGTTATACCGGATGAATATTAGCATATTTCAGTTACATTAATTTAATGGTGAATTATTATTGACATGAGGAAAAATGTGACAACAACATCTCTTTGGAAGGATGTCTCTTCTTGTTGCCTCGGGTTCGTTTGATTTTTTCAATTAAATTCTAAGGCTAAAATGAGGACTTTAAAATCTTACCCTTTCACTTATCATACCAAAACATAAAATGTATGAAACTGTAAGCCTAATGGAATTGCGCAAAATGAAGGCAAGATGGTGGAGTACTAATCATTGAAGATGGGTAGGAAGGCTAGCCTACTGTACTAATGTTTTGCCTGTACTTTACTGACGCCCTTATTGAACTGGGAGTCTGAGCTGTTAAAATAGAGGTATTTTCTAGTGCCAGCAATGACACACACATCTGACTATAAAAATAGTACCGTAAAAATCCAAATTCCTTTTTATTAAATAATTTGGATTTAACTTATCAAGAATGGCATTAAGAAGAATAAAAGTATGTTGGAGAATAGTGATTGATTTTAACCATCTGGCTTTCATCTCCTGTTTTTTGTCTGGCCTCAGCACATGAATGGTCCTTTCTGGCTGCCACAGCTACACCTGCTTCTCTGTGAATTCTTCTGTTGCCAACACACTTTCCTGCAGATCATAATAGGAATTGACCCCGGCTGCGATTGACCCTGGCCAGCCGCTCGGTGAATTCCCGTGGGGGCTTGTGGGTGGTTTGGCTTTGGTCTCCTGTCGTGACACATGAGGTCAGGCTCAAGTACGGCCATTTTCATCTCATGAAGAACTCAAGTGCCTAAGTGCAGAAAAAAATTCAGAGCAACTAGTGGGTAAGAGGTGTGAGAAATAGGCCTGAGTACCTCTAAGTGTAACCAAACAAACTTCCATTTTAAAATCAAATGCCCGTGTTCCCTTTTATTTAGTCTTATACAGTGGAACCTAAAAAAGATGACATTAGTCATTAAAGGTTTTTTAAGATTACAATACTTTTGATGTTATGCATGCCAATTTTGAAATTTACTTCTAGTTTTTCTCTTAAAATGGCTAAAACCAGATCTATCTGCATTCAGTGATTACTCAAGGACCTCTTAGATGTGGCTGAGTGGCCAATCATGGGATCACAGAACTTGTACAAGCTGTCACCAGTAGCACAAGTTTTTGCACCTACAATGCCCTGAGCTCCTACAGTCACAGGGTCAACCCAAGCACCTTGTAATTGGGGCACTTCATTCTACATAGCTCAGTCTTCCTAAGTGCTGGAGAAAAGACACGGGGGCTCTGGACCCCCCATTCCCAGCTCAGCCGTAGGCCGCAGTGTCACCTGCACCTGCTCCCAGGCAGACCGTTTGACCCCTCTTTGCCTGAAGCTCAGCCCCTCTCCACTGCTGTGCAGATGGCAGAAGTTGAATGGAGCAATGCAGTAATGAACAGAGTAGCCCTGAATCACAGCCTGAGACTTGTCCTGAACTGAGGCCGAACAAAGGTTTTGGAAATGCTTCACTTTGGTATCGTCTTCACACAAGCACAAAGTAAGGCCTTGTTATGTGGAGAGAAAATGCTGAAATTAATTGATTTCAACAAATAAATTATTTACTAGATAGGAAAGACGCACCCTTATTTCAAAGACAGACTAATGTGGTACTATAATATCCTAATTTATCTTAATTCTTAGATACAGTGTTCCTCTGCCCTGGCACCAAAGGCCCCTGGACTACAGGATGCCATAGATTAACCCACTGTTCACAGGTGCTCCCAGTCCTCAGCCCCTCCTGCCCTTTTCTCAGACAGGTCCAAAAGACCCTGGGGATTCTTTCCCACTGCTTGCTTGTCACTATGGCACTCTTGTGCTGTTTTGGCCAATCTCGTTGTCATCAGGAGTAGTACCTCCAAGGAGGCATCTCCTTGGCAACATTTGTTTGTTTACAAGCCTGGTTGGGTTCACACTAAGCCCTTGGTGCTCTGCATTCATTGGTGAATAGGAGCCCTCCTTCCTTTGGAAAAAATTGTTGGGAGTCTATTCAAAACATAATTAAGGCATATTCTTTGCAGTAAATTTGGACACACCTCTCCCAGTGTTCAGTGAGGGGACAGCAGTTATTGTTAGTGTGATATTGACACTTATTGGTCATACAGGACAGAACCTAACACATGATTCCATCATTTACATCAGATATCTGGTACTGCACTACTGCTAAAATGTTATGCAGGTGTGAATTATAGGAAATCACTCAGAATTTTGATTTTCTGTTCTTGAAAGAATACTTTCACAGAACAGGGGCGGTGAAGTTCAAGCCTATGGCAAGACAATCCAACATGATCTCATACAAAGAAGAGACACATGGTGAGATTAGAATGAGATTGCCTTTACTGGGGGGGGGGGGGGAACTGCTACAAATACAGAATAAAAGTAACTTATCAAATGTCAAACAGCAAAAGTCTGTATAGTTATTACAATCAACTATTCAACAAAATGCATAAGTCACGTAAGAAAGTCTCTTGTCTACTGAGCTGCAGCTGTAGCAGAGGTTGGTGTCGGCCACTGTGTGGGCCTGCCTGTTTCTCTATCCATCTGCAGGCAGTCCCTGGGCACCTTGCACACTGCTGCTCAAACTTGGCATTGCTGTTAAGCACAGTGTTTTCTTTAAAAGTCACACACAGGAAATGGTACTGGAAAAATGCCACTGGGGGGGTCTTGGTGAATGGTGGGGCTGACAGAGGAGCCCTTTGCATGGGACAAACCAAAGCACAAGCATGCTTTCTCTTCACATTACCAGTTTTCTGAAAACTGCCCAAAATGATGATAATCCAAGGTCATCATTCAAATGTGATTTAGGTGGTCACTGCCCAGAATCACAGGCAGCAGCCAGAGATCAGGTTTTTCATCAGAAAAGACATCACACTCTAAATGTGAAAGCTTAAGGCGAGTAGAAAACCAGGAAGATCAGTCTAGATGTCTATGAAACAACCCTTCTTAGTCTTAACACGTCATTTTCTCATTCGTAGTAATTCTTAAACCATTAATGAAGTCAGTAGTTTTTGTAATGGTATTGCATGTATGCAACAATATTTTTCCTGCACATAGATGTGTGCAGGAAACTTCATAACTTAATTCAAAGCAGTTTCTGCCTGGGCTCAAATTTAGATGAGCAGTTAAATACAGCACATTCTTGTACTAAAAATACTAATTCTGGCTTAGGCAAATGAAAATGACCAAAGAAATGTACTGAGTGTAGAAAAAAAAGCTAAAATAGGATTTCTGGAGGTTACCTAAAATATGTTATTCCATCTACCTTAAATATTAAAACCGCAATGACACTAAAATAATAAATGTCAGAAACTATAAATAACTTAGTGAAAATATGTTTTCAAATATTTTACAGGTTAGGTATATAAATGTTAAGAGCCTTTGTTTTAGCGGAATTTTGCATGTGTTGGAGTGAAACACGTTTTTCCTCCACAGTTTATTTGAATAATGATACCTTTAAGAACACTGTTCACTTGTCATCAGGTGTAACTAATAACACTTCTCTGAGTAAGTGCCCATATACTGGTCTGCATGAAATAATTAAAAACACCATGGTAAACATTTCTATTTAAGTATTGCTGTGTGGGTAACCCTGGGAACCACAATTTCCTTTTTAACATCTGTTTCACAGTTGGACACAGCGGAAATGGCTGCACATTGAGTAGGGGGTCATTCTTAAAGAACTCAGGCTGGATGGAACTGCCTGGAGAACTTTCTGGAGCCCGAGGTATTCAGCGACAGGAACCCTGGGAGCTGTCTAGAGAGAAGTCAGACACATGGACTACCACTCCTGCTTATGTCCACTCTCTCCAGAGTACCTGAGGTACAGCAGACCTATCCTGTGTTTATAAAACCTTGCTTTTTCACCCTGGGAAAATGAAAGAGCACACATCAGACTCAAGGGGGCTGTTCTAGTCACACAGTATCTACCCAGAATCCTCTACCAGGCAAACACATAAAAAGATGTTCACATATTACTTGACAAACCAGAGGTTTCATTACACTCCAATTTGTGTAACACATGCAGAGCATTCCAATATTCATTATAAAATAGCTTTATATCTTCTGCAAGGAGTGGAGCCACTTGACCTTTAAAACAATATACAGAAGAATAAAGGAGTTTGTATCTCATTCAAGATTTAAATTAGACTTGGATATTAGACCTGCAGAACAGAGCTGCATATCCTAAAACTCCTTTTGGCATTTTCAATCTGTACAGCATTAAACTATGTGGTCAAGGCGCTCTCTAGAGTTGAAACTGTACCATTGCACATCACATCAGCCAGTACTTCAGAGTGAACTTTGGCTACATATACAGTAAAACAGCCAGCATGTTCTTAATAAGATGTGCATTTTCTTGTTTGATGTTGTACCCTTTGAGATGGAAACATTTTGAAAAAAAATATAAACCTTATATACATCTTAACTGACACAAAAAAATTATCCACTGTAGCAAGATAAAAAGGTAATATTGGTATGAAGAATAAACTACTAGCCTTTTGTTAGTCAACTATAAAATAATTTTTACCCTTCGTGTAGGAAATAAAATCAGTGCAAGTTTTTGCAATAGAACAGGACTTCATTTGGAAATATGGATGTCTATAGAAGTGACCTCAGAGGCCAGTAATCTCCCACTCTATGCTTGTTCTCCTCTTCCCATGGCAGGAAATGAAAATACTGTTTATGATGGATAACGCTATGCAAGACCTGTACAGATCTAGGGACCTGCAAGTCATATTGATGACCTGGTTTGGTTTCAGTCTTCTTGCTTGCACTTCCATTTGGGTGTAAAGAAATCCTATGTATCAATAGTAGAGCCTCTCTCATGACACATCTGTACAAATGTAGGATTTCAATTTACACATTTCTGCATCTCAGTTATGATGCAACTCTACAACTGTGACTGACTCCTGTTTGCCTTTCATCTAGGGTGGTTGGGGGGATCTGGTTACGTGGTAATTAGATTTATGGGGACTGGGTAGGGTTGCCGTCAGTGGGCAGTGGAGACCGAGACAAGGCTTAGTTGGGTTTAGGGATAAAGGAGGGGTTGATGAGGGGCCTTCAATTTTCCGTCAATGAGAGTGCCAGGGCTGCTTGTAGTGCTGCATCTTCATCAATGCTGTAGTCCTGTGAACACCCAGACACAGAGGTGTGCAGTCAGCTAACACTGCAACGAATCAAAGATATTCAAGACATCAGGAACAACAGCCCAATAACAAGTAAGGTTCCTTAATGGACTTCATTTAACAAAGCAGAGCTGTGGGAGAACATACAGGCTTCTCACAGGCTAAATGAAGATAGAAGAACACTATCAGGATCCCTTACTCACCACAAATGTGTCATAAGAGAACTTGTGTCGGTGCAGGAGGTGTTGCAGGAAGTTGGAGCTTTTGTAGCTGGGATCACCCCAAGGCATAGCAGCACACACTGGACATACCTAGCACAGTGGGGATACAGTCCAGTCACAAAACACATTCCAATACCATCCAGCATCAGTTCAGTTCATCAATTTTGACTGCACAAACACTTAAAAATGAACTCACTGAGTCATTCAAATCAACATCCAGGTAACAAAGTGGGCAATTATGGATTTGTCATTTCAAGGTCCTTTGTTCCAGCTGCGGCACATGCTTCTGTAATATCACTTGAACGTTCCTGAATTGCTCCAGTAAAATACCATCTGTATAAATGTACCAAACCTTGCAAGTTGCTTTAGATGAAAGCAATAGCCAAGCAACAACCAATTAAGTCTGACAAATAGTCCAGAAAACTTACTGAAGCGATTAAGAGGGAGTGCTGTCGTAAAAATTGTAGCCCTCCCAACTGGGATTTACAAAAAGCTTTCTTCACTTACTAAGTATGTTATAATCTTATTTGAAAATAATCAGTTTTTTCATCCTGCAGCAGTTACTGAAGCAAGTGTAACAGCAGGTTAAGCAGCTTTTTTCAGAGGTACATTGTCAGGAATTCAGCCTGAAATATCTGTCACGCTTTACATGCCTCCTCTTTGTTACCTCAGGACTCTGAGCTACTCCTCAGTACCCTGTGAGCCTTCATGGTGCCACCTTGCGCCCGTGGACTCACCACACGGTTGGGGTCACTGCGGTGACTCTCTAGACAGTGCTTCACCAATTCCTGCTGGTCCAGGTTCCGGGCCCCACAGTACGGACACACAAATGTGGAGCGGTTGGGGATATTGCTGTGGACCAGACAAACACAACAGTTCACCAAGTAAAGCTCGTCAAATGACAGAGGAGAAAAATGGAAGTGAGAATCAGGGCAAACTGAGAAAATCCTCTCTGACTATACACATTATTACCATAGTAAACACACCCAAAGCCATCTGTGGTGGTGTGGCAGCAACCTGTATGACCAATCACTTTGTCCCACTGTGACTCATTTCACCCTTTCCTAAAGGTGAAACTGGGGCCTTTTAGAGATTTTTTTTAAGAGAGCTAGAACTTAAGAGCAAATGTAAGTTATACCCTAAAATCTGTACAGCTTACTGTTTTGAGAAACATTATAAGAACAGAAATTTCAATTTAAAATATAAGCATTGGTGATGTTAAGCAACGGACAAAGCCAGCAACAGTCCCCTCAACACAGAGCATGACTTCTTCTGCACACCTCGGCTTTCCATAGCAGTGTACCTACCCACAAGCATCTCACAGAAATCTTGACTTTTTATAATCTATAATACTGAGGACTTTAATACTTAAAGGAAAAAGTTAAATTGCTAAAAGCTATCAGTTTAAAACCTGAAGTGAAAAAAATGCATCGAATTCTTTTGAAAGGGAATATGAAGAGTGACCTTTCTGGTGTGATTCAGTTTACTATTCATTTATTGCAAACAATACTTTACAAACAGCTCATCGAAGCAAGATTAAAACCATTACAAGTGCTTACAGTTATTACACTGAATGGTACAATTATCTCGATGGGTTGTGCCTGTGTTTCCTCTTGGTGCTCTGGTTTCCTCCCACAGCCATTTTTCAAGTGGATTGGTGACATTAAATTGCCCTTTGTGTGTGTCAGATATATAGAGAAATAGATATTGCCCTGTAACAGACTGGCGTCTTCTCCAGCACAAACCCTGCATCAAGTCCTATGCTTCCTTGATATGCCCTGGTTCAATATGACCCTGCACTAGACAAGCAATTATTGATAATGGAGGGAAAGATGAATGAATGTTATAAAGTCACCCCAACAGTCTTTTCCAGCATGTCTGAGGTTCTCACTTTGCTAATGATATGGACAATGAATCAGAGCTGCACGCACACACGCACGCACGCACGCACGCCCTTCATTACCCTGTTGAGGAAAGCAAAACAATCCTTTTTGAGAGATGGTCTGTTTAACAGGTCTGTTCCACAGCAGGGACAAGTGGTGTGTTCCATGCCTGGGGCTCATTCTGTACGAGCAACAGGCTGTCAGTCATCACCACAGACTGAGGACAGAATGGCTCTGGCTGCCTCTGAGTACACGAGACTCACACCTCTCAAACCCAAGCACATCCAGCCAGACAGACACGTTTGAATCAAGCTCTATATATGGAGGATTTAATGAGCCATATTTCCTAAAGCTTCACTAAAATCCTCCTTATTTATCCGTATTTGATTCAGCCCCTCTTAGTATGAGAGGGAAAGAAAGAGCAAGAGGAGAAAAAGATGTGTAATTTCTACAAAGTGTTTTATTTATGAAAGAGCAGATGAATGTGGCAAGACTAAGGAAACCCTCCCCATCTCTCATTTTCTGTACGTAGTCCACAGAGGATCACACATCTCCCACTCGTCACAAGCCTTCTGGGTGGATGTCTGCTGGCGGCAGAGAGGGTAACACGAGTACCACCCGGCTCGCAAGCTGTTGCAAGGTAAAAATGTAAGGCTTCTGTGGAGACAGGTTTGAGATATAATTTATAGACAAGGGTTATAATGAAATGCATCATTCTTTATAACCCCACAGCTGTAGAGATCCTGTAAAACACCTTTCTAGCGATAACACAAATTTGTTCAGTCACACACAGAACACTTCCAGCATATGAGAGTTCTGCACCTCCTGATGGTATTTTCCAAGTTGTTTTGGAAGGAGAGTAAGGAAGTGTCTTACCTTGGGATGGGCTGTGATGTGGGCACTATGGGGACAAACTTGGGGCAGTTGGCCATTTGCTCATGAACCTTGGAGCAGGACGAAATGTGTGACCTCATTTTAATCAGTGTGACCTACGAGTGGGGTGGAGAAATAAGATTCAGATATTAAGGAGCAGTTGAGGAAAACGGTATACTGGCTCTTCGGGTTACAAACATTCAGGACACAAGTGATAAGATACACAAACATTTTCCCCACTTATTAAATTTTCTCTAAAAATCTATTTTCTAAAATTCTGTCTTCTGAGGAACAGAAGAAATCAGTGTTTACATACATAGTCCTTAGATGACAGTAGAGTGCACCTACACAGAATTAAGAGTTTGCAAGCACCTGACTTCAGCTCACTGATTTTAGGTTAGGGTTAGCTGTCTTTCAGTGCCTTGACTATTAACACTGCACATGTTTATTGGATGAATTGGTTAATGTTGAAAAAGAATTTGTAGAGATTATGTATTTTTTACTTTCAGCAATTTCAGTTTTGATGTTGGAAGTCAATGGGGGGTGTAGTGACACAGCTGGCTTGGCCAGGTCCTGCTATGTGGTGGGTCTGGGGTTCGAGTCCTGCTTGGGAGTGCCTTGCGATGGACTGGCATCCCATCATGGGTGTGTCCCCTCCCCCTCCAGCCTTGCACCCTGTGTTGCTGGGTTAGGCTCTGGTTCCCCACAACCCTGCTTGGGACAAGCGGTTTCAGTCTGTGTGTGTATATGTGTTGGAAGTTAATAAACATGATAAAATGTCTTAAGAGTTTTTATAATACCTACAATATATTCAGAACTTTTACAGAACCTTTTACATACCTTTTTAAAATTATTTTTAAAAGACTGTTTTTAAACATTATACTTATCTAAGAACCTAACCCATAAATCAGTTAAGGGGACATCTGTATTAATGGGCCTTTTATTGACTGAGACTTGTAGTAGGTGTGATTTTGGTCAAATGAAAACCCTTAAGGTATTTTCCTACACTAGAATGCATTGCTTCACCTTCTTACTGCAACCCCTGCAGGGTGCCTTGTAGGAAGACAGCTGCTTTTCCACATTGGATGACCTCTCCACCTTCTTGGGGTCGAAGGGCATGCGACACAGGGGGCAGAGGGGTGAGCTGACTTGCAGACATGGCTGGAGACATTCTCCACAGAACCTGCCAAGGGAAACAGTGTCAGGGTGCGCAGGTGTCTTTTATAGCCTAACCCTTCTTGTACACAGCACCTACAAGAAGGGAACCTTACCCTGTACCTCAAGGTTCAGTCTGTAACTTGAGATGAGTTACAAATTAATTATTCAACCTTACATCCATTTTCAGTAACCTATCATTCCCCCAGTTGGGGTTGCTGTCATCTACAACCATATGTGTCACGACCCATTCTATAATAAATAAATTATTCTGAATTCCATTAAACCTTGTAACTGGCTATTTAGCTAATGATCAGTTAAAAAAAATTCAAACCTATATTTAATTATTTATACAACAGAGTAATTTTACTGTATCAATCCAGGATCAAGGATAGTATAGAAGGAGGTGGGATTTGAAATTGGGTTCTCGAGAACAAAACAACAGGTCTATCCACTACCCGCCTGCTGCCCAGGTCATTTAGTGCTTACATCTTAAGTAAATACAAATTCAAGAGTATGTGGGTAAAGGTAAAAGGTAGTGGGCCAAAGAGCAGCCAACTGAGATCTAATTCGTTCCACCATCAGCAGGACATGCAGCCTGGCTCAGGGGTCAAGAAGGTTTGAATTTGAACTGATAGACAGAGCCCTCAGGAGTCTGTATGGACTCATCCAGAACCTCCGCTGGAGAGGCAGCCAAGTTATAATGATGCATAACTACATTTAGGCCTTGGTGCTGCTATAGAGTTATTCAGTACCACCAGGTCAGCCCTTAGGAGCAGGGAAACCGTTTTATTTTATATAGTCATTATTACTATCTAACAGAAGAAGGGAAGAATAAAGCTACAAACTGGGAGCGTTAATAAGGGAGTAAGGCATCCCGTCTTCCAAAACGTGAGATGCAAAAAAGGAGACTAAAGAAAAGCGTTTGGCGGACTGAGTCAGACAAGAAAAGATCCAATTTGTCACCGTGCCTCTCTAACAAAAACGCTCCCACGCGCTTGCAGCACCGCTACAATGGAGCAGTGCACCGCGCCGCATGGCTGCCTTTGTCCTCCTCCGCTCGGCACTCCTCCCAGCCGTCTGCGTGGCAGGTAAAGAGGGAGCAGGCGGCAAGTTGGCTTTCCACACCTGTCTTTGCCTTTGTCACCCATTCACGTTCCTTACACAAATACCCACACCAAAAAACTATTTCCCATTGAAATCATCTCATTTTTGCCCTCATGGAAACTGATTTTTCATGACAAGCAGGTGGAAACCATTATGTATGCTGGGTGAACATAACTACGGAAAAATTGCAGTGTGAGAACAGAGGGAGGAAAGAATATGGCAAAGCAAGGCACAGTTTGTTTGTACTGTTAATTAGTACCACAAGGTGTTCCCCAAACCATTGCAATCTACTGTCTGATCATCTTCACTGGCAGGGAACCGAGGTCTCTGATCATACTGTACACAACAACCAGTTGTTGCATCACCTGCACACTGGGCTCCTGTATTAAGAACATTTAGGTTACACACACTTATGTAAGCGTGAATGCGGTTGAGTGAACCCTGTCTCACAGCAATCGCTCATGTGGTTTCTGTGGCAAGGGAGGAACAAAAGTGGTTTGCCATTGCCTTCTTCCAGGCATGTTGGGGGGTTCAAGAGTATGTGGGTAAAGGTAAAAGGTAGTGGGCCAAAGAGCAGTCAACTGAGATCTAATTCATTCCACCGGCAGCTAACATGAGGGGAAATGCACACCTTGAGTAGGACTTGAACCCCGCTGCAGCTGAGCAGCTTAGGAGCTTTACCAGCTGTGATACTTATATTTAGTTTTAATTATATCTTCTTTATTTTCAAAAATTTCTGCAGACTGCAAGGTGAAAGCAACCTATACTTACAAAGCTAGTCAATTACTGGAGCCAAATTGCTTTCAGACAGATTGTGGATTGATCTTAATTCAATCTGTGTTTACAACATTTACTACTTGTGTGTTGTGTTCCTGCCTGTTGGTGATCAATAGCACAATGAAGAATGTTCATTCAACAACTGACATTTAATTGGAGTTTATAGAGAAAAGGTGTTTTCATTTTCAGTTTATTTCAAATCAGTTTTAATTGTACTGTAGCCCAGAGTTAATGAAAACTAAAAAGTATTACAACTGTAAAAACCCTGAAATATAGAATGTAACCCACACAAATTGAGCTACCTCTGTAAGATTTTATTAATAGTGAATGAGTGGTGAAGTGATTTTGGATTTTTGAACAAATCAAGTTATGAAGAGACTTTCATTCCTAACTGATCTCACAGTGCTGAGCTAGTGTTTATGAGAAAAAGAGCATGTAGTGGGGTTTCTGCATTGTACCCAGAATTACAGTGCCTATGCTCAGATTAACCAACCACATAATATGACAGTTCCCCTTAACTGAGATGTACTGAGCCCTCAGAGGTGAGAGCACAAAATAAATGACAAAGCATTGTTAGCGGACAGAAAAAAAACAAGGGGGGGGGGGGGGGGGGGGGGGGGAGATCAAACCCAGCAGACTCAACTAATTTAGCAGACAAATCTATTATAGTGGATGTGGTTTTTATTCTGATTAATCAATCTGAGCTCCCTATTTAGGACTGTAATCCACTGAGTGTTGACTGACCTTTTGGTACTTGCCCTTCTCTGGAGGGCTGCACGACTAGCAGCACACAAGGAGCCAGCAGCTCTAAATGGGTCCAGGTGGCCGAGGGTTCAAATTTGCTTTCATGAATGCTTGCGAAAGCATTTGATAAATTTCTTTCTGTGTCAGCGGGATATGCCTTGCAACAGCCTGACGTTCCATTCTGGGTGTCTCCTCCCCCTTCGGCCTTGCGCCCTGTGTTGCCGGGTAAGGCTCCGGCTCGCCGTGACCCTGCTTGGGACAAGCGGTTATTGACATTGGTTGGCTGGTTGGTTTGTCAGTCAGCAGGATAGATGGAAGACAGCAGGTGATTAAAGTTTTCATCCCAAGCTGGCCTTTGCTGCAAAAAAAAAGTAGTAGTCTGTCCATTTATCACCTGCTCCTGTACACCCATGGTCCCTGATGAATATTCAAATTCTCTCTTGAAAACTTATCTGGAGCAATGAAAATGCAACCAGGTTCACAGTATATTAATAGGTTCCTGGAACTCCTTGCTTAGATAAAGAGGTGTTTGCAGCTAACTAGAGCAAGTTAGTATGAGGAGCAGGAATTGTGGGGGAAGGACCATTGAATAGAATTTAGCAAAATAACCCACATAAATGGGTAAAACTAATCTGTGATAAATTGCTCTAGCTGAGTATGTGCAACGCAACTGAATCACGATCAAAGTGCACACACTTTTACACTCAGGGAACCACATCCGTAACACACTCAGACACTGATTGAGAAGACTGGCTGATTTCTCATGGTACTTTGTGAGAACCCAGTAGAATGCATACAGTACTGTAAATGGTTTAATAGATGGATTTAAGTGGTGTTTGATAATAGATGGATGTTCAATAAGTTAAGACACCATGAGAGTTTTAAACTTGGCCTTCAGGTAAGAGTGCCGGAAGCACGTCAAGGCACAGCAAGCGTAACTGTTGTATCACCCGGGATCTGATGAGCTCCCAAGGTCCTTTCACCAACACAGCGCTGTGCAGGTGAGCCCCAGATTGCCGTACAACCAGTAGCTCATCTCGACGCAACGCAGGCACCTCAGACCACGTGCTCCCCAGATGAACGTTGCCTGTTATGCCCCACTGCTCTGGGGATGAGTCATAGGAAGAAGGCCTTGATTGGATGAGATGCAGAAGGCCCCTTATTGTTACCCATTTTTGAACATGGCAAAAAATAGAACAAAGAGTATTAGCATATCCTTTGGCATTGCGTTATAAAAAATTATTTTCTCCTTGACAGGAACTCGACAGTCCTCTTCAGAAACACACGTTCGTGGAAACTAAACTCCTGCAAAGAGCCTTTATTACTGGCTCTTTATTTAGTGGACACCTTTTATCCAAGGTGACTTACAAGTTCTGTGTTACAGTGAGGAAGTTTTCAACAGCAGAGTATACGGGAGGCGATGTGAATGTTGACCTCAGAGCAGCTGCAGTTTGGACAAAGTGTTGGCACCTTAAGGTAAAGATTTTAGTAATATTAGCCAGTATTTAGCTGACCGCTTTCTCTAAGACAACTCGTGTCAGGTTTATACACTAAGCTACTTAATTATTTATCCATATATACAGCTGGCTAATTTTTACTGTATCAATTCAGGATCAGTGCCTTGAGCTCAGGTACTACAGCATGACGGTCCTCTGAACACAGGATGGGGCCTCTAAGCATTACGCCACCCTTAATGTCTCATCATTTCCCCTTTGGCCATAAAAACTGGACCTATTCAACAAACTTTGAAAGAGTCTGGTCTACATGTACCATTTGAATTGACCCAACAGTTGCCTTCAAGCAGCGCCAGGACAAATACTATGGGCAGATTGCCCTGACACAGGAGGAAAACGGCCAATTCGGACGCATATCAACAGTCAGGATACATTGCTGTTGGTCTACGAGTGTATACTATGACTCTGACCTCCCCCCATTTACTTCACAGCCTGATGCGAAGATGCAATAGCAACAAGTGTCAGACACCATTGTGGGTACCGTGGGGTCAGGAACTCAATGACATTTCTGCCAGACGTGCAATGCCACATCCCAGGACACATGACCTCCAGAACCTGGCAGGACATTAGTCATTCAGAAGCTCAAGGGGGTGGCAGCAGGCATCATGCCATTTACAGCCAGAACATGGAGCTCGCTTTGTGAACGAGAAACCCCTGAAACGCAGTAATACTACAGCAGCCTGGCCCCGAAGCCTAGGGGACCCGAAACAGAAGCGCTTCAGGAACATCACTGCAATTTCAGTCTTAGATGGAGCAGAGCTGTTTTTACCATTCATGACAAAGTGTCAGCTGAGTGGGATGTAAGGATTTAGCCCGGTGTTCTCTGGACCGCATAGTGAACGAGACAACCATCTCAAGTTTCGGCAAGTTAGTCGCGCTTTCTTCTAGGTTTTACATTCCAATGCACCTCATAGATCACACATGTGCTCTTTGCCCTTAGCAATGATTATTTATTTATTCATTTATCAGATTTTTTCCCCCCCAAAGTAACTTACAATGTTAGGTTTATACACTACTTACACTGATTTACCCATTTATACAGCTTTACTTATAGTAAGTACCTTGATAAAGGGTACTAGAGGCAGAAGTGGGATTTAGACCCAGGACCTTCAACTGTAAAGCAGTGGCTCTGATGGTCAGGACTGTCCTGTCTGTCTAACTGTTTGGACACAACCTACTTTGAAGTAGTCACCTCCAATCCTATAATGCAAAGCACAATCAACAGCACCCAACACAGTGGGGGGGGGGCAGAAACATCCTGAACTGACAGAGTGAAAAAATAACTAGGCTCAGCTTCTATTGTATGCCTCTCATCAAAAATTCATTCCCTTAAAAGAGCATAACGTGTGTGTTTGGGGAGCAGCGGATGACAGCCATGATGTGTCATCATACTGATGGTATAACGTTCCTTTGTGTCTACAATTCAGTGTCTGCACGAGACAATCGGCCACAGAATAAACGGGGTAAAAAAGTGTTAGTGTTTGTCACTTCTAAGGTATTTCACCTTACTTTGATTAAGCGTGACAGGCTTGAAAAGCACTGAGCCACAATGTGACTCAGTGCTAAATATATTTTTACCACAAAGTTGTGTTTTTGTCACGCAAGATTCAAGTGGGACCACAGACTTGCATTTGGGGAGAAGGAGATGTCACTGAGCGAAGTCGACTTGAAGCCGGAGCAGATTTCTGTGAGTGAAATGAGCACAGTAACATTGCATTGTCTGACTGTATGAAACCTGTCAGCCAGATACAAAAATCAATGCAGAAGTATTTAATATTTTTTAAAAAAAAAGTATTTTATAGGTTGGCAGCACAGTGGCACAAAGCTTGTGCCTCAAAGGTACTGGGCCATGGATTCAGATATGGATTTGAATCCAACTCAATCTGTGCATAGTTTGCATTGCAAACATGTTCTCTCCATGTTTGAGTGGCTTTCCTCCAGGTGCTCTGGTTTCCTCCCATAGTCCAAAGACATGTGTTTCAGGTGAACTGGTGACTCTAAACTGCCTTCACTGCATGTCTGAGAGAGTGATTCAGTAAGTAAATGAAAGGGTATGCATAAATGCCCTGCAATGAACTAGCATCCCATCCAGAGTGAACCATGGGTCACACAATGTGCTTCTGACCATAGCAACCAGTAGCTAAGCTGGTGTGGTACTGCAGAAATGAGTGCAGAGGAAAAAAAGTTGTAAAGAGAAAGTGAGATCAGCTGAGGACAGGGGCTCTATGTGTCACTGAAGATCTGAGATCTCAATAAAACCAACTATCAGCCAACTGTACTGTGGACAATTGGCTTAAATGTGCCTTAACTAGATGGCTTTTTGCGCCTGAAAAATGATCACGACCACCAAGGAAACGCATCTTTCATACGCAGCACTTGGGATGCACCAACCTATTGCCAGTTGAGACCACAGGAGTGAGCTGGTCATCTGCCACAGTCACAGCAGAGATGAGAGAAGCCCAGCAGATGCGTGTGCTCACGGATATCCCCAGGAGAGGGATACAGAGAGGAACTATAGATTTCAAACACATAAATATCTATAGTTCTATAAAAGGCAATGAGTCATTTCCTCACACCTGGAAACCGCAAAAAAGAAATGGCAAGATTAATGTTACCTTTGTGAGATTACAGCTGACACAAAAACAGCAGTACAATACGTTCAGTATTAAATGCCACAGTGCCAGCAACATACATCTTCAGACAGTTATTATACTCTACTCATATTATAAACCCATGTGGTTTTTTTGGGGGGGGGGGGCGGCGAATAGTGCTGCTGTCTCACAGCGCCTGGGTGGTGTGAGAGGACAGGGGTTCGATACCCACTCAGTCTGTTGCATGTTCTCCCCGTGTCTGCGTAGGTTTCCTCCAGGTGCTCTAGTTTCCTCCCACAGTCCCAAGAGATGCTGTTCAGGTTCCCCCATAGTGTGTGTGAGAGAGAGAGAGCGAGAGAGAGAGAGAGAGAGAGAGAGAGAGAGAGAGTGTGTGTGTGTTCCACTGATGTATGGATGAGTGACACAGGGTATGTAGTGTATCTAGCAGTGTAAGTCACCTTGGTGAATAAGGTGTGTGGGCTGATAACACTACACAGAGTTAATTGGAATTCACTTTGGAGAAAAGCGTCAGCCAAAAAAATAAATGCATACATCTTCAAAGTGATTACAGCACCAATCTCTTTTCAAACCCTTTGAATAAATTGTTGATAATGAAAAAACACTCAAAGATGGACAAATTAACTTAATTGGTTCTGAGCACATTGCTTGAGGTGTTATCTAAATAAAATACAGTTAGTAGGTTTAGTGCAGTAAATCCTCACAGTTTGGGACACTTCACTCGAACCCTGGGAGAGCTAGAGATGACAAGATATGGTATATCATTTGTTGACAGACATGACATGTTTAATGTTACAGAAAGTGATGGGATTACAGGTCCTTTGTAGGGTCACTCTGACAATGTCAATCCCTCCTCCTGCTGGACCACCCTTGAACAAAGTACTTACCTTGATTTGATACAGTAAAAATTACCCTGCTGTATATAGAGGTAAACAACTGTAAGTAGCTTAGTATACAAACACGCTTAATATATAATCTCATCTAAAACTAAATCCCCACTGTCAGAGATGAAGCGTTCATCGGTGGATTTGACCCTCTCACATTACTTATTTCTCCTCCTCTTCTTCCCACTTTGAGTCGCTTCTCTTTGCCCAGCACACTAATGATCTTTTCTTACAACAGACCTACCTCTTCATATCTTTATCCATCAATTCATTTTTAATGATGAGCAGCTTAGCTCACTCTTTTATCCAAAGAACCTTACAGTATCTGACCCACTTTCAAAGCCGGATGTTTTCTGGCGCAGTTCTGGGTCACCACTTTGTTCAAAGGTGGTATAGGAGTAGTAAGGAGTGGGACTCAAACCAGCAACCTTCAGGGCACAGCTCCACACCACCAGCTGTCACATGACTAAATGGAGACTCTGGGGCCATGATTGGCCAAAGTTGACGCTATTTTAATGTTAGTAGCATATACACTACAGAGTATGTTGGTAGGTATGCTGAGTATTTTGGTATGTTAAGTAGTTCAAGCCATTCATTCATCAATCATGTATGTTGACGATGCACTTTCGTCAGGCATGTTATTTTATGTCTCTCTCTCGCAAAGCAACTCATTCATTGCCATTTCTCCAGTGGATCGGACACCTTTCCTTCACTTCAAGGCGCGGACCGCCGACCGGGTTAGGAAAGTGCAGCACATCTGACACACACACACACACACACACACACACACACACTGCCGCTCGCGGGTACTCACGTGTGCGCGCAGCTCGCGATGCTCACGGGCTTGTGGTACACCTCGAGGCAGATGGGGCAGGAGAACTGGCTCTCCACACTGTCCCCTGGGCCCCCTGCCGCCGCCGCCGCCACCACCGCAGCAGCCGCTGCCGCTGCCGCCTCGCCCGACTGATGCTGCTGGTGCCTGAGCTGTGCAGCCGACACGAAGCTGCGGAACATCGCCATCATGAAGTGTGAACACCAATCAGTTCACGCTTGGCTCCCCTGTGAACGACGTGTCCCAAGCAATAAGACTGCAACAGATGTATTTGTGATGTGTGCTGTATGCCTGCAGATGGAGGAGGTACGCCGCTGCGCCCGGAATCGGTCTGTCAGCGTTGGGACTGTGGGGCGACAAGCAAGACACGCCGAACACGACAAGAAGTAAACATTAGAAGGCAGTGCTCCCAAACAAAAACCTTTTAAACCCATTGAGCCGAAAGGTTCTCTGGGTACTGTCGTTCAGAGCCCGGTTTTGGCAATGTAATACAGCAATACTTGAACTATAATCCCAAAAGTCTGTGCAACCCCTCACGCGTCTTCGGTACGCTCAGCCGAAAGGTTTACTGGGTACTGTAGTTTAAAGGTCTATTGCAGCAACAGCGAACTTGACAGTCTAAACGGCATTCCCACAAGACGTTGCATCCTTATCGAGTACCTTCAGTGCGCTAAGACGCAAATTTTACTGGGCACTGGAGTCTTGAAGTGTATTTTACCTATGGAAGATGTTCACTTTAAAACTTCAATCCCAAAAGTCTTTGCTAAGTTCAACGTACAAAGGATGCGACCAGCAAGACGCAGTGGAAAGAAAACGGTTCTGTTTGGGCTAGTAAATCGTATCGTTGTATTTTTTCGTAGTAAAATTTACATTTGTTATCTAGGAAATATTAATAGGCTGTAATTAAAATGAGTTTTATGTATCAGTAACGAGAGAAAAAGTTGACTTTACGTCATCAAACAGCGACGTCTCTGATCTATTTTGTGCACATGTGTAGGGAAGTCGTGTAGAGTGGCTTCATGCGACAATGTAAACAAAGCAGCGAAACTCGTGTTTTTTTTTGGATTTGGAGAATACTCTGTGGTGAGGAACAAGCAAACATAAATAAAAATTTGCGTCCGAATTTTAAAACGGGTAGCGAAGAAGATGTGTCAGGTGGAGGAGGAGTACAGCGACCAGCTGGAGACGAGGAGAACCGCGAGGTGCGTGTTTTATAAATAATATAAAGATTCTCATTTCTCCACTCTTCCTCCTACGAGAAGATGGTTTATATACAGGGAAGTTGAGATGTAAACAAAAAGCTTACTCAGCTGTGCCATCTCAGCATCTGTTTGTGCCCACAGTGTGTCCCAGACCCAGAGGTGTGTGAAATGCAAGGCGAACAGCGCCGCCCTGCTGGTCCGTGCTGGAGACGCCTTCTGCCGGTATGAGCAGTG
The DNA here is from genome assembly GCF_900964775.1 of Scleropages formosus. Taxonomy (NCBI): domain Eukaryota; kingdom Metazoa; phylum Chordata; class Actinopteri; order Osteoglossiformes; family Osteoglossidae; genus Scleropages; species Scleropages formosus. Next base: position 6,862,706 of record NC_041816.1, on the reverse strand, counting down.
TGTAGCTGGGACACGGCTGTTCTGGGACACACCCAGCCCATGAGTGTCAGACTGTTCACTTACACTTTCTGACAGCCCGGTTGTGCGAGCTTAAACATCACTCTCATCGTGTCTGCATGTAGGGGCTGTTTCAGGGACCATTTTGTGCATAAATTCCGCGCCACGCTGGGGAAAAATCGTGTCATCTTCCCTGGGGAGAAGGTGAGTGTGTGTGGCTCGTCCTGCCTGTCCAGTCCCGGGTGTGTTTTTCCACCGTTAGACACAGACGATGTTTCCCTGTTCGCTGGAAAAACACACAGCACGTGTGTATGAGGTCAAGGGTCACTGTCAGGGAGCAGGGCTCCGAACTGGGGCCAGGACCAACGCTGCACGAGACAAGAAACGCAGAGAAGCTGGTAGCTGCTAGAGTTAGAGACATCACCTTACGAAGGACACAGGTTCAAGTCCCTCTTGTGTTGTAGTACCCTTGATATAGGTACTTAACCTAAATTGGTACAATAAAAATTACTCGGCTTTGTTAAATGGTAGGTTGCTTGACATTGTAAGTCACTTTGGAGAAAAGGGTCAGATAACGGTAAGACAATTTCAGAAATTGCCACGGATGACGCATGATCAATTTTGATTAGTTCTTCTGTTGCGTTTTTGTTTCAGTGGATTACTGAGGTTGCAGCAGGCAAAGCAACCTGTGGTTATATCTGATTCTGAAAGGCAGAGTAATGGGAAGCAGTGTAACTTGACAGGGCAACTTTGAGTGACTCTGTTCTTCTTATTCAGGTTCTCCTGGCCATCTCCGGTGGACCGGCCTCCTGTTCCATGCTAGCGCAGGTCCAACAGGTACTGATCTGCTACTGATGTTCTCTACTCTTTCATGCCACTGCTCTTCAGAAATGCTTAATATATCCACATTTTTATGATTCCTTTGCTTAGGCCAAAAAAAAAATTGAGGTTCCAGTTACATGGCAAAAAAATTAGGGTGGGTGGGTAGGTAGAGATTTTTTTTTTCTCCATGTTCTAGTAGTATTCACTGTAGATACTATAGTCTCTGGTATAACAAAAAAAGTCACATTGAAGGTAAAAGTACCACAAATATTTCCTAGTATCTAGTACCATATGAAAGACAGTTCTAACAACTTAACTTAGAGCAGTTTTCTTTTCAGGGCATTAATTCTTAGAGTGTAAACGTATTCATTGCCTATATCCTCACTTATTAATAAGTGTGAAGTTTGCAATGCCCTTGGCAGATTGTCCAGGCTCTTTGTTTTATTTGAAAAATAAAGCAAAAGGAAAATTAATAGTAATTGTTGATATCACTGACAACTTGACCTCAACTTGACTTGTGGTCAGTGATGAATTTTTTTAAGCTTTTTGTAGGAATAGTCCACACCAATGCACACAATAGAGCTGCATCCTGAAAATGTACTTTATGAAATATTAAATAGATTTCAGAATCAGAGTCAGAACGAGCTTTATTGCCAAGTATGTTCGCACATACAAGGAATTTGGTGACAGAAGCTTCCACAGCACAGACAGAATGACAGTGACAAGATAGATGAGAAGATAGAGTATGTGAATAAGGGATGAAAAATATATAAAAATATACAGTACCCAATATTATATATAAAATAGTCACTAGTTACAAATGCAAGGGAGTGTGAGTAAGAGATATGATGTGATAAATAGTTATAAATATAAATAGCATTATGTATTGCACTGGTTTACTTTCTAGGGGAGAGATTTAGGTGTTCATGAGGTAGATGGCCTGAGGAAAGAAACCTGGTGCTCAGTGTTCTGTAGCATCGGCCAGATGGCAAAGGTTCGAAGAGGAAGTGGCCTGGATGTGAGGGGTCTAGAATGATTTTGCTAGCCCTTTTACTGACTCTTGACGAGTGCAGTTCTTGGAGAGCTGGGGGGGATGTGCCGATGATTCTTCCAGCAGTCCGAACTATCCGCTGCAGTCTTCTGATGTCTGACTTCGTAGCTGAGCCGAACCAGACAGTTATAGAAGTTCAGAGGACAGACTCGATGACTGCGGAGTAGAATTGCATCAGTAGCTCCAGTGGCAGGTTGAACTTCCTCAGCTGGCGAAGGAAGTACAACCTCTGCTGGGCCTTCTTCACAGTGGAGTCTATGTGGGGCTCCCACTTCAGGTCCTGTGAGATGGTGGTGCCCAGGAACCTGAATGACTCCACTGTTGCCACAGTGCTGTTCATGATGGTGAGTGGGGATAATGCTGAAGTGTTTCTCCTGAAGTCTACGATCATCTCCACTGTTTTGAGCATGTTCAGCTCCAGGTTGTTATGACTGCACCAGACAGCCAGCTCTTGGACCTCCTGTCTGTAAGCAGACTCGTCACCATCCCGGATGAGGCCAATGAGTGTGGTGTCGTCTGCAAACTTCAGGAGTTTGACAGGGGGGTCTTTAGCGGTGCAGTCGTTGGTGTACAGGGAGAAGAGCAGTGGGGAGAGCACACATCCCTGGGGGGGCGCCAGTACTGAGTGTGCGAGTATTGGATGAGAATTTTCCCAGCCTCACTATCTGCTGCCTGTCTGTCAGAAAGTTGGTGATCCACTGACAGATGGAGGTGGGCACAGAGAGTTGGGTTAATTTGGACAGGAGGAGGTGTGGGATGATGGTGTTGAAGGCTGAGCTGAAGTCCACGAACAGGATTCTTGCATAAGTCCCTGGTTTGTCCAGATGTTGCAGAATGTAGTGCAGTCCCATGTTGACTGCATCATCCACAGACCTGTTTGCTCGGTAAGCAAACTGCAGGGGGTCCAGCAAGGGTCCAGTGATGTCTTTCAGGTAGTCCAACACCAGTTTTTCAAGTGACTTCATGACCACAGACGTTAGGGCGACAGGTCTGTAGTCATTAAGTCCTGTGATTTTGGGTTTCTTTGGGATGGGGATGATTGTGGAGCGTTTAAAGCAGGAAGGAACTTCGCACATCTCCAGTGATTTGTTGAAGATCTTTGTGAAGATAGGGGCCAGCTGGTCAGCACAGGTTTTTAGGCAGGCTGGTGAGCCACCGTCTGGGCCTGGTGCTTTCCTTGTCTTCTGTTTGACGAAGACCCGACGCACCTCCTCTTCGCAGATCAAAGGTGCAGGAGGGGGGAAGGTGGGGGTTACTGGAGGTGTTAGTTGATTTGTGGAGAGAGGGTCTGAATGGGTGTGGGGTGTGAGACAGGGTTTATCAAACCTGCAATAAAACTCATTCAAATCGTCGGCGAGTTGTTGAGTTGACACGGTGCCGGGGGGTGGTGTCTTGTAATTTGTGATGTCTTTCAGGCCTTTCCACACCGATGCAGGATCGTTGGCTGAAAACTGTTTCTTCAGCTTTTCAGAGTAGTTTCTCTTAGCCACTCTGATCTCTTTTGCCAGTGTGTTTTTGGCCTGTTTATTCAAGACTCCGTCCCCGTTCTTGTAGGCGTCTTCTTTGGCCTGACGAAGCTGTCTGAGTTTTGCAGTGAACCACGGTTTGTCGTTGTATGTTAAACGAGTCCTGGTAGGGATGCAGATATCCTCGTAGAAACTGACATATGATGTTACAGAGTCTGTTAGCTCATCCAGATCAGTAGCAGCAGCCTCAAAAACACTCCAATCAGTGCACTCGAAGCAGGCTTGTAAGTCTTGCTCTGCTTCCTCAGTCCATCTTTTAACAGTCTTTCTGCCTGTAGGTCAGTATAAGATGAACCAGGCAGTGATCAGAGAGCCCCAAAGCTGCCCGTGGAACAGAGTGATATGCATCCTTTACTGTGGTGTAGCAGTGGTCCAGTATATTACTGTCTCTGGTGGGACATGTAATATGCTGTCTGTATTTTGGCAGTTCACGGGAGAGATTTGCTTTATTAAAGTCCCCGAGAATGATTGTAACAGAGTCCGGGTGTTGTTGCTCTGTGTCTGTGATCTGATCCACCAGCTGTTGCAGCGCTGCGTTCACGCACGCTTGTGGTGGAATGTAAACGCTTACGAAGGTGAACAAGGAAAACTCCCGCAGCGAGTAGAAAGGCTTGCAGTTGATGAAGAGCGCTTCTACGTCGGGACAGCACATCTTCTTCAACGCTGTTACATCTGTACACCACCTTTCGTTGATGTAGAAGCATGTCCCACCGCCACGTGATTTCCCCGCTGATTCCGCGTCGCGTTCCGCTCTGAATAGCTGGAAGCCCGGCAGATGTAGCGCGCTGTCCGGGATGGCTCCATTCAGCCAGGTTTCCGTGAAACACAGAGCAGCAGAGTTTAAAAAGTCCTTGTTTCTTTGGGACAGGAGAAAAAGTTTGTCCATTTTGTTGGGTAAGGAGCGGAGGTTCGCCAGATGGATACTAGGCAGCGCTGTTCTAAAGCCGCGCTTTCGGAGCTTGACAAGCGCGCCGGCTCGCTTTCCACGCTTGCGCGTCTTGGAGCGCTTGAGCAGCGCCGCTGCACCTCCGACTACAACGTCCAGCAAAACGTCAGAATAGTCGAAAACCGGTAAAATGTCGGGTGGTGTGTACTGCCGAATGTTCAGCAGTTCTTCCCTGGTAAAACTGATTGTCGGAGTATAACTAAAGACAGGGCAAACTAACAAAAACAGTAAAACAACTGTGGAGCTCCACACCGAGGCGGCCGTTCGCGGCGCCATCATGCAGAACATTATAAAAGAACGTTATTTCACGTTATTTCACAAATAATCCTGTAGCCATAGGCCCATCACATGGATTAAATTTAAAGCATGCAAACATTTACCAGAGATGTATATTAGTATGGTACCAAATAACCCTAAACTTTATAGTCAAGGGATATGTTATATATAAATATATTTAGATACACACATTTATGTATTTGTGTGAAACCACAAATGTCTTATTTTGTGTGTGTTTGTGTGTACATATTTAATTATATTTACACACACGAGTATACACATATTTACTGATACACGTGAGACTTGCATTGCAGAAAAGAATTTTGGTAGGGCTGCAATATTAGTCATTGAGTCAATCGGGAAGTGTCACTTATGTCCCTAATTAAGTCCTGTTTAACAATCTTAATAACACTGCTCTTAAGTGTTTTCCTACTAAACAATCTTATATATAAATGATTAATTAGATTTAATTTTGATTGTTTAACATATAATGACAGTGTATTTCATCAGTGGTACAGAGCAATTAGTATGAGAGATAATACAGGAATTACATGCGATATTGATGACCGAAACTTAGTAGAAACAGGAGAAAGTATTAGCACAGTAAACTAGAGGATATTTTGAAAACCCTGTCAAACTCACTTTAACGGGAAAAATATTCGAGTGTATTTAAAACCGTATTTTTATTCTTTTTCAGGAAATTATTAAAACAAATTTACCTCTTTCTGCCATTGTTGTTGCTTGTGATGCACATCGGTGTATAAAACACGTACTTGATTGACACATAATTCTGATTTAAGAGATTACTGGTGAGTATTGAATTATGCAAGTTGTATACAAAATGGTAAAAACTCCTATCCGATACCAAAAAAAATCAACAGCCTAGCTGTATTTCAGTACGGTTGACTGGGTTACAGGAACTGCAGCTTTTTTATTTGGCCTAAGCATAAATTTGTATCCAGTGGGAATCTTACATTTACAAAAATACATTTTATTGTCCTTAGGGGCCCAATAGCAATGGAATGTAAAAGTCTTAATCTAGTTTTCCTATCTCTGAATGCTAGTTAGTCCTAGGATAGTCTTATGTATGTGTTTAATAATAATTTTTTTCAGAAAAAATGATGCAGCTAACCTTGTGTCCTTTGGTCCTACTGTATGAGTGTTATATTGTAATATATTTATTTCTGTGTATGAGCCTAAAATGATACATTGTTGATACATGTTGTTTTGCAGGGTTTGAGTAAAGATGCACCAAAAAAATTAAGATTTGTTCCTGGCATCGTCTACATAGACGGTAAAGTTTGTACTAATATTTCCAAACCTTAAGTGTCTTATAAGCATCCTCAATTCAGATGAAACTGTGACATGGGTGACCCCCAGCGATCCTGCCGACTACTTTAGAAAAGCTCTTCTATTAATATTTTCATTTGTTTGCTCTTGAACAGAGGGATGTGTCACCGGTCAGAGTGCCGAAGAGCGACAGAGGACATCAACTCAGCTGGAGCTGATTTTCAGAGCCACTGGGTACCCTTTCTTCATAGTCCACCTTGAGCAGGTGAGCCTACAGTTTTCATTACTACATATTGGAGCACAATGTCATTTTTCGTCTTATGTTGTACAGATTTTTATTTCTCATTTCATATTGTGTTCTTGTGTAGTGTGCTGTTTTATTTAAAACTTTATAATTTCTGTAGTCATGGTCTCAATTGTCTGTCTTGGTAATTAATATTAAGGTCAGTGTCATTTTTATATTATTTAGGAATATCAGTCGTGCTGGAAAACGCCTTCCGGTACTCGATTCCTGTTTCTGAAATACCTTCGTTAGTTGTTATTAGCGAAGTTTTGAAGGTGATTGACTGAGTCGTGCGCTCTGCTGGCTCTTTCAGGTGTTTTGCCTGCCTGGTGCTGTTCTGGAGGCCACATGTTCGGTCCCAGTGAGGTCAGAGGGGGACTACAAGGCTGCTGTGAACAGATTCATTGAGAGCAGCAGGGCAGCCAGTAGCAACACAACCAGTGGGGAGGACCAGGACCAAGACCCCTCTGTGCTCAAGACCCAGTGTCTTCTTTCCCAGCTGGACACTCAGGACCTCCCCAGTGGGCTGCTTCCCTTTGACCGACAGCTGACTGGGGTCCTACAGAAGCTTTTTGACGCTGTGAAGACCCTCACGGCCAAGGAGGACTTGCTGCACACCCTGAGGTCAGAGGTCCCAGCAGAAGGGCTGGATGACAGCTTCTTATTGCTGTTCTTCATTCACTTACAGATTTAGGTGTTTGTCCAGTGTTGTGTGCAGTGTGGTCTGATCTCCGTTCAGGCTCTTAGTCAGAGATCATTTTAAGGAGGAGCTGCTGTTGCTGAGGGTGCAACTCCAAACAACGGCAGTGTGCCGGCCACGTCACTGTAGTATTTCATTGTGCCCATTCACAGTCTCTCCTTATATTTGAGAACATTTCAATGGGTCACTGTGACGGAGGACACCCGTGAGCTCTTTCTCTCCTGCTGAGAGAGATCTATAGGGGAAGCGTAGAGTAATGTTGGTCTCTCTCTGCCGGACAGACAGCACCTGATTGTCCACACGGCCCGGACTCATGGCTACTCCAAGGTGATGATGGGGGACAGCTGCTCCAGACTCGCAGTCAAGCTGCTTAGCAGCATCTGTCAGGGCCGAGGGGCTTCGCTCGCTGCCGACACGGTGAGGGCCGGGGTCTTCAGCTCACCGCACCACTGTAACCGTTTCCTCAGATATTCCTTCATTTATTTTTAATTATCTTCACTTGCTTTGCCCATGCTTTTTTCCACAGTGCATCTTGCATACTGTATGGATTGCAATATTTACAGAGGTAGTTCACCTTGACCACCTCCCTCAAAGGCTTCAGTCCTCTTGGGATCTAAACTGACAAAGTTTTTATTGCAGATTCAGTTCGTCAGACTTTAAGGTGCCTGCAGACACTTTTTACATCTGATGTGCATGAACAGGGCTTCTGTGATCTTCGCTACGGAGACATTGGGATCGTCCGACCCATGAGGGACTACTCCTCCAAGGAAATAGCTTTTTACAACAGGATGTTCGGGGTCCCGTCTCTGTTCATCCCTGGGCTTGACACCAAGGTGGGAGCTTGTTTTTGAGACATGGTGTGTCAGCTTGATGGTTGGGAGAACTTTTGTAGTTGTGTAATTGGATTCAAACGCACAGCACAGGGGCTGTGAGGCACAGTGCTACCTGCTGTTCCAGCTTGTCACTTCCATTTAACTGTCTGGATCAGTGCTGTTAGTGCTGATTGTCGTTTGTAAAAGCCATGGATTGGAGACATGGTTGCTTTGGGCTGCAAGTTTGGCATAAGTGGCTCCAAGAGGTGGAGCTGTAATACCCAAACCCCTCTCTTTCTCCCTGTGTAACACTTGCTCTTGTCTGCCCCTTGTGGCCGTGTGCAGAACGGTAAAACCCAAAGAACCGCGTTTCTGTTCTTGTCATCTGTGATCGCATACAATAGAACCAGTCCCACTGAACAATCACTTTTTCACAATCTGTTCCTGGTCTTTGTGTTCCCCCTTCTTCAATGTGCTGGGAGGGAAGTGAAACACTGAACACACATTTCTGCTTTGAGTTGTTTGCCCCAGCTTGGTGACACGCCCTTTCCTTCTGCAGACCCCAGACAAGGCGAGCATTCAGCGGCTCACGGAGAGCTTCGTCACCAGGCTCCAGGCTGACTTCCCCTCCACTGTCAGCACCATCTACAGGTAGAGCTTCAGTTGTCAGTGGTGCGGGACAGTCCCGAACGGTGTCGCAGAAGAGGTTCAGTGCGACAGAGAAGTGTTTAAATTAAATGCTGGTTATGTGAAATACTGTCTGGTTTTGTCAATATTGTATGTCTGTATACCATATAAGTATGTACCATATATTTACAGTTCATTGAAAAGTACTTTGTTGTCCTTTTGATTAATTTTCTTGATGGTTTACTCTGGTTTCCAACACAGGACAAGTGAGAAACTCCAGACGTCAGGAGGTACCCACAGTGCAGATGCTGAACCTGCAGGCAAATGTCTGCTGTGTATGTGTGCCTTGGACACCAAGTTGGGTGAGTAACAAGAACAGCGGCGCAAAAAGGGGCAGTAGCCTGGGTTTCGCTGCAGCTTGCAGGGCGCTTTCATGCACAGTGCAGTCAGCCTGAAAAAATGCAAAGAATCATAGTGTGCTGAATGGGTAATCGACAACTGGCAGCAGGTGGTGTGATTAGTGCTGCTCCCTCCATTTGAAGGTCCCAGGTTTGAATCCCACCTCCTGCCTCGATCAGTGTCGCTGCCCTGAATTAATACAGTAAAAATTACTGTATAGCTGTACGACTTGGTAAATCAGCGTAAGTAGCTGAATGCTTTAAGCTGCTTTGGAGAAAAGTGACAGATGAATAAATGTGAATGTAATTATTCAGGGAGAGCTACAGGAAGAGTTTTCTCCCTGCTCCTTAGTGTCTGTATATATTGGGTGTGGACATGTATGTGCGCTTTGCTGAAAGGATGTTGTTGATGTGGGTAACGTCCTTGTCTCCGGACTTCTTCCGTGGCCTTGCTGTCCCCTCCAGAGGAGGCATCTGCCTTCCACGCGACCTTGGTGTCTGAGAAGCTCTCCCAGAAGCAGATTACAAAGTCTCCTGCTGCTGACTGGGTCCCAGATGGACAGTGTTGCTCCCGCATAGATGCGCAGAACCACAACTGTGGGTCATCAGGAGGCAGGTGCAGCTCCTCTGACAGGTGAGGGTAGTATGTTTGTGGGATGGAGCACTTTGTCTAACAGGAAATGGGTCGGCACTCAGTAGAGGTTTTCATTCTGGGTCTGTCTCTCTTGCTCGCTCTCTTCCTCAGGACCCCCACCTCCACAGACCTGAAGAGTTTGCTTTGCTACAGCTGCAGACTGACCATCCAAGACATGGTGAGTGAAATGGTCCAGTCTGTCAAGCAAATGGCTGACGTTCCGTAGATGTCTATAGCATGTCGGTGTCTTCTTGTCTGTCACAGAGCGCTGCTGAATTCCTACCTCCTTATATTATGGCTGAAGCGGAGCGTCGCATGAGAAGGTAGGGGGGCAGCCTGATCTGAGGGACTTTGTTCTTAACATCTTACAGGTGGTGAATATAATTTGCCCCCTTTTTTTCCAAAAAGAAAAAAAAAAAAACCTTTCACTCCATTGAACAGCTTGATATTTCCAATGAAGTAGGACAACTTAAGTACTTTATTCAGGAGTACAGTATTAGACCTGCTCTAGGTCTTAACCCTATGTGCTGTTGTGTCATGAGTCATTTCCCAGTGCGGTTGTTCAGGTCACAGATGGAGGAGGAGATCGCTGCGTTCCTGCTGCCTGAGGATGACGCAGAAGACAGAGAGGAGGTCTCTTGAGAGAGGTCCGTCTTTATTGGTGAACTGCCATCTTCTCCAGCACAAGGCCTTTCGACAGACAATCAGTGAAGAGGGGATCGTTTTTATTTATTAAAACACTACTCAGCTTAAGATCTGGGAGAAATTGATTTTATAAATTCAAGTGTGTTACTAATGAATGTGGGTGTTTCATTCCTCTTTTTAAATGAACAAAATAAAACCACTTTTTTGGAGTATGCCACTGTGTGAGTGTTGTGCACAGAAACCAAGATAGCTCTGTAAATGTATCTTCATCAATAGGCACACTTTGTGTACTTTCTCAACCAGTATTGTTACAACATACTCACTTTTGATATAGACCAGGGAACCTTATTTATTTGCAATCAGGAAAGCTGCAATTTTCAGCTCAACACAATTAGAATACAAATACTTTTGCAAAAAGAAAATTACAGTAATTTACAGCATTAAAATTTGTGAAGATAGACACCTCCCCCATGTCATTTCTCAAGAAACAGCATAACAGTAATTATGACAATTTGTTAAAAATAATATACAAGCCTTGAATTAGCAATACACTTGACCACACAACAGCAATACTATTGCTGTGTTGAAAAGTGATGCCTCTAATATGTTTCAAATCTATTCCAGCAAGAGATCAACCTTGTATCCTCTCGTGTGACATCCAGCAGCTTCTAACAGGACCTCCTGGACACTTGGTCAGCTTGGCGAGATCATAGTTTGAAAAACAGTCAAGTCTGCATACGAGAAGGAAGCTACCGCACTTCGTCTTAATGTTATGTAAAACGGTGAATAGGTTTTTCCACAGTCAAAATATTCGGAATTGAACAAATATCTTGAATTCAAGTGTATGTGGTCTTGAGGTTCACCAAGACCTTATAACCAGTTATAAACAAAATGTTTTTCTCTCTATGCATACATCAAACTTCATTAAGCCTTAACAGTTTTTTTCCTTAAAACACTGAGAGAGTCAGGATCTTTTTTTACCATAATGACTGTAAAGGAGGTCCCAAAAGGGAAGCTCCTGAAAGCCTTGTCTATTCCAAGCTTGTCAGCATGGAGAAGAAATTCTATCTGTTGCGCAACAGCAAGAGGACAATCCACAAGGGACTGGGCTTCACATTCTTTAGTGTAGCCATGGTGGAGCTGCTCTACTGTACCTTTGGTGATACCCAGAGGAAGAGCAGTCAGCACACCTCTGACTCACTGATAGGTAGTCCAGCACGGGTCGCAACCGCAGCTGCAACCAAGACTTTGCACATGCTTGTGCGGATAGGAGCAGTTACCTGTCCCATGAGTGTCTCAGAAATGTACCCCTGGGAAAAAGGTCTAAATCTGGGCCCCTGCTGGAACACAGCGTGGTTGGCCTGGGGCTGGGCAGCTCTAGTCCTTCTCCCGCGTCCACTTGATCATGGTCTCGGGTGAGCGGTACAGGAAGATGAGCTTTGAGTAGAGCTCCTCTTCCAACTCCAGCTCACCCGTCTCACGCACCAGGAAGATATCGGTGCAGAGCTTGAGGATGCGGTCCACGCAAGGCAACTCCTCAAACATGATGGAGTGTGATATCTCGCTGAAGAAGCCACGCACAAACTTCCCAATCACGAGCACCACTGACACGTAGA